>NW_026287544.1:27500-47500 GCF_023373465.1 Oncorhynchus keta | reverse complement strand
TCTAGTCAGTAGCTAGTCAGCAGCTAGTCAGCATCTAGTCAGCAGCTAGTCAGCATCTAGTCAGCAGCTAGTCATTAGTTAGTCAGCATCTCGTCAGCATCTAGTTAGCATCTAGTCAGCATCTAGTCAGCATCTAGTCAGCATCTAGTTAGCATCTAGTTAGCATCTAGTCAGCATCTAGTCAGCATCTAGTTAGCATCTAGTCAGCATCTAGTTAGCATCTAGTTAGCATCTAGTTAGCATCTAGTCAGCATCTCGTCAGCATCTAGTCAGTAGCTAGTCAGCATCTAGTCAGCATCTAGTCAGTAGCTAGTCAGTAGCTAGTCAGCATCTAGTTAGCATCGAGTTAGCATCTAGTCAGCATCTCGTCAGCATCTAGTTAGCATCTAGTTAGCATCTAGTCAGCATCTAGTCAGCATCTAGTTAGCATCTAGTCAGCATCTAGTTAGCATCTAGTTAACATCTAGTCAGCATCTCGTCCACATCTAGTCAGTAGCTAGTCAGCATCTAGTCAGCATCTAGTCAGTAGCTAGTCAGCATCTAGTCAGCATCTAGTTAGTAGCTAGTTAGCAGCTAGTCAGCATCTAGTTAGCAGCTAGTCAGCATCCAGTCAGCATCTAGTCAGTAGCTAGTCAGCATCTAGTCAGCAGCTAGTCAAATGGCATTTATGACAATTAGGTCAGTAGTTAGTCAGCATCTAGTCAGTAGCTAGTCAGCAGCTAGTCAGCATCGAGTCAGCATCTAGTCAGCATCTAGTCAGTAGCTAGTCAGCAGCTAGTCAGCATCTAGTCAGCAGCTAGTCAGCATCTAGTCAGCAGCTAGTCATTAGTTAGTCAGCATCTCGTCAGCATCTAGTTAGCATCTAGTCAGCATCTAGTCAGCATCTAGTCAGCATCTAGTTAGCATCTAGTTAGCATCTAGTCAGCATCTAGTCAGCATCTAGTCAGCATCTAGTCAGCATCTAGTTAGCATCTAGTTAGCATCTAGTCAGCATCTCGTCAGCATCTAGTCAGTAGCTAGTCAGCATCTAGTCAGCATCTAGTCAGTAGCTAGTCAGTAGCTAGTCAGCATCTAGTTAGCATCGAGTTAGCATCTAGTCAGCATCTCGTCAGCATCTAGTTAGCATCTAGTCAGCATCTAGTTAGCATCTAGTTAGCATCTAGTCAAATGGCATTTATGACAATTAGGTCAGTAGCTAGTTAGCATCTAGTTAGCATCTAGTCAGCATCTAGTTAGCATCTAGTCAGCATCTAGTTAGCATCTAGTCAGCATATAGTTAGCATATAGTTAGCATCTAGTTAGCATCTAGTCAGCATCTAGTCAGCATCTAGTTAGCATCTAGTCAGCATCTAATTAGCATCTAGTCAGCATCTAGTTAGCATCGAGTTAGCATCTAGTCAGCATCTCGTCAGCATCTAGTCAGCATCTAGTTAGCATCTAGTCAGCATCTAGTTAGCATCTAGTTAGCATCTAGTCAGCATCTAGTTAGCATCTAGTCAGCATCTAGTTAGCATCGAGTTAGCATCTAGTCAGCATCTCGTCAGCATCTAGTTAGCATCTAGTCAGCATCTAGTTAGCATCTAGTCAGCATCTAGTTAGCATCTAGTTAGCATCTAGTCAGCATCTAGTTAGCATCTAGTCAGCATCTAGTCAGCATCTAGTCAGCATCTAGTTAGCATCTAGTCAGCATCTAGTCAGCATCTAGTTAGCATCTAGTCAGCATCTAGTTAGCATCTAGTTAGCATCTAGTCAGCATCTCGTCCGCATCTAGTCAGTAGCTAGTCAGCATCTAGTCAGCATCTAGTCAGTAGCTAGTCAGCATCTAGTCAGCATCTAGTTAGTAGCTAGTTAGCAGCTAGTCAGCATCTAGTTAGCAGCTAGTCAGCATCCAGTCAGCATCTAGTCAGCAGCTAGTCAAATGGCATTTATGACAATTAGGTCAGTAGTTAGTCAGCATCTAGTCAGTAGCTAGTCAGCAGCTAGTCAGCATCGAGTCAGCATCTAGTCAGCATCTAGTCAGTAGCTAGTCAGCAGCTAGTCAGCATCTAGTCAGCAGCTAGTCAGCATCTAGTCAGCAGCTAGTCATCAGTTGAGGATGCCTGGTCATTCTTTAAAAGTAACTTCCTCACCATTTTAGATAAGCATGCTCCGTTCAAAAAATGCAGAACCAAGAACAGATACAGCCCTTGGTTCACTCCAGACCTGACTGCCCTCGACCAGCACAAAAACATCCTGTGGCGGACTGCAATAGCATCGAATAGCCCCCGTGATATGCAACTGTTCAGGGAAGTCAGGAACCAATACACGCAGTCAGTCAGGAAAGCTAAGGCCAGCTTCTTCAGGCAGAAGTTTGCATCCTGTAGCTCCAACTCCAAAAAGTTCTGGGACACTGTGAAGTCCATGGAGAACAAGAGCACCTCCTCCCAGCTGCCCACTGCACTGAGGCTAGAAACACGGTCTCCACCGATAAATCCATGATTATCGAAAACTTCAATAAGCACTTCTCAACGGCTGGCCATGCCTTCCGCCTGGCTACTCCAACCTCGGCCAACAGCTCCGCCCCCCGTAGTTCCTCACCCAAGCCTCTCCAGGTTCTCCTTTACCCAAATCCAGATAGCAGATGTTCTGAAAGAGCTGCAAAACCTGGACCCGTACAAATCAGCTGGGCTTGATAATCTGGACCAGCTATTTCTGAAACTATCTGCCGCCATTGTCGCAACCCCTATTACCAGCCTGTTCAACCTCTCTTTCATATCGTCTGAGATCCCCAAGGATTGGAAAGCTGCCGCAGTCATCCCCCTCTTCAAGGGGGAGACACCCTGGACCCAAACTGCTATAGACCTATATCCATCCTGCCCTGCCTATCTAAGGTCTTCGAAAGCCAAGTCAACAAACAGGTCACTGACCATCTCGAATCCCACCGTACCTTCTCCGCTGTGCAATCTGGTTTCCGAGCCGGTCACGGGTGCACCTCAGCCACACTCAAGGTACTAAATGATATCATAACCTAGTTATGATATCTGTTATAATCTCTACCCGGCACAGCCAGAAGAGGACTGGCCACCCCACATAGCCCGGTTCCTCTCTAGGTTTCTTCCTAGGTTTTGGCCTTTCTAGGGAGTTTTTCCTAGCCACCGTGCTTTTACACCTGCATTGTTTGCTGTTTGGGGTTTTAGGCTGGGTTTCTGTACAGCACTTTGAGATATCAGCTGATGTACGAAGGGCTATATAAATAAATTTGATTTGATTTTGATTTGATTCATAACCGCCATCGATAAAAGACAGTACTGTGCAGCCGTCTTCATCGACCTCGCCAAGGCTTTCGACTCTGTCAATCACCAAATTCTTATCGGCAGACTCAACAGCCTCGGTTTTTCGGATGACTGCCTTGCCTGGTTCACCAATTACTTTGCAGACAGAGTTCAGTGTGTCAAATCGGAGGGCATGCTGTCCGGTCCTCTGGCAGTCTCTATGGGGGTGCCACAGGGTTCAATTCTCGGGCCGACTCTTTTCTCTGTATATATCAATGATGTTGCTCTTGCTGCGGGCGATTCCCTGATCCACCTCTACGCAGACGACACCATTCTATATACTTTCGGCCCGTCATTGGACACTGTGCTATCCAACCTCCAAACGAGCTTCAATGCCATACAGCACTCCTTCCGTGGCCTCCAACTGCTCTTAAACGCGAGTAAAACCAAATGCATGCTTTTCAACCGATCGCTGCCTGCACCCGCATGCCCGACTAGCATCACCACCCTGGATGGTTCCAACCTTGAATATGTGGACATCTATAAGTACCTAGGTGTCTGGCTAGACTGCAAACTCTCCTTCCAGACTCACATCAAACATCTCCAATCAAAAATCAAATCCAGAGTCGGCTTTCTATTCCGCAACAAAGCCTCCTTCACCCACGCTGCCAAGCTTACCTAGTAAAACTGACTATCCTACCGATCCTCGACTTCGGCGATGTCATCTACAAAATGGCTTCCAACACTCTACTCAGCAAACTGGATGCAGTCTATCACAGTGCCATCCGTTTTGTCACTAAAGCACCTTATACCACCCACCACTGCGACTTGTATGCTCTAGTCGGCTGGCCCTCACTACATATTCGCTCGCCAGACCCACTGGCTCCAGGTCATCTACAAGTCCATGCTAGGTAAAGCTCCGCCTTATCTCAGTTCACTGGTCACGATGGCAACACCCATCCGTAGCACGCGCTCCAGCAGGTGTATCTCACTGATCATCCCTAAAGCCAACACCTCATTTGGCCGCCTTTCGTTCCAGTACTCTGCTGCCAGTGACTGGAACAAATTGCAAAAATCGCTGAAGTTGGAGACTTTTATCTCCCTCACCAACTTCAAACATCAGCTATCCGAGCAGCTAACCGATCGCTGCAGCTGTACATAGTCTATTGGTAAATAGCTCACCCTTTTTTCACCTACCTCATTCCCATACTGTTTTTATACTGTTTTTATTTATTTACTTTTCTGCTCTTTTGCACACCAATATCTCTACCTGTACATGCCCATCTGATCATTTATCACCAGTGTTAATCTGCAAAATTGTATTATTCGCCTACCTCCTCATGCCTTTTGCACACATTGTATATAGACTGCCCATTTTTTTCTACTGTGTTATTGACTTGCTAATTGTTTACTCCATGTGTAACTCTGTGTTGTCTGTTCACACTGCTATGCTTTATCTTGGCCAGGTCGCAGTTGCAAATGAGAACTTGTTCTCAACTAGCCTACCTGGTTAAATAAAGGTGAAATAAAAAAATAAAAATAAAAATTAGTTAGTCAGCATCTAGTCAGCTAGTCAGCATCTAGTCAGCATCTAGTCAGCATCTAGTCAGCATCTAGTCAGTAGCTAGTCAGCATCCCAGCAGAGCATAGTGTCATGCTGAAAGACATCAGCTAGAATCCATACCTCATTATTCTACTAATGCTGAAAGACATCAGCTAGAATCCATCCCTTATTATTCTACTAATGCTGAAAGACATCAGCTAGAATCCATACCTCATTATTCTACTAATGCTGAAAGACAGCAGCTAGAATCCATCCCTCATTATTCTACTAATGCTGAAAGAAAGCAGCTAGAATCCATCCCTCATTATTCTACTAATGCTGAAAGACATCTAGAATCCATCCCTCATTATTCTACTAATGCTGAAAGACAGCAGCTAGAATCCATCCCTCATTATTCTACTAATGCTGAAAGACAGCAGATAGAATCCATCCCTCATTATTCTACTAATGCTGAAAGACATCAGCTAGAATCCATCCCTCATTATTCTAACAATGCTGAAAGACAGCAGCTAGAATCCATCCCTCATTATTCTACTAATGCTGAAAGACAGCAGCTAGAATCCATCCCTCATTATTCTACTAATGCTGAAAGACAGCAGCTAGAATCCATCCCTCATTATTCTACTAATGCTGAAAGACAGCAGCTAGAATCCATCCCTCATTATTCTACTAATGCTGAAAGACATCAGCTAGAATCCATCCCTCATTATTCTACTAATGCTGAAAGACATCAGCTAGAATCCATCCCTCATTATTCTACTAATGCTGAAAGACAGCAGCTAGAATCCATCCCTCATTATTCTACTAATGCTGAAAGACATCAGCTAGAATCCATCCCTCATTATTCTACTAATGCTGAAAGACATCAGCTAGAATCCATCCCTCATTATTCCATGCCCCATCCCTCATTATTCTACTAATGCTCATTATTCTACTAATGCTGAAAGACAGCAGCTAGAATCCATCCCTCATTATTCTACTAATGCTGAAAGACATCAGCTAGAATCCATCCTCATTATTCTACTAATGCTGAAAGACATCAGCTAGAATCCATCCCTCATTATTCTACTAATGCTGAAAGACATCAGCTAGAATCCATCCCTCATTATTCTACTAATGCTGAAAGACAGCAGCTAGAATCCATCCCTCATTATTCTACTAATGCTGAAAGACAGCAGCTAGAATCCATCCCTCATTATTCTACTAATGCTGAAAGACATCAGCTAGAATCCATCCCTCATTATTCTACTAATGCTGAAAGACAGCAGCTAGAATCCATCCCTCATTATTCTACTAATGCTGAAAGACATCAGCTAGAATCCATCCCTCATTATTCTACTAATGCTGAAAGACATCAGCTAGAATCCATCCCTCATTATTCTACTAATGCTGAAAGACAGCAGCTAGAATCCATCCCTCATTATTCTACTAATGCTGAAAGACATCAGCTAGAATCCATCCTCATTATTCTACTAATGCTGAAAGACATCAGCTAGAATCCATCCCTCATTATTCTACTAATGCTGAAAGACATCAGCTAGAATCCATCCCTCATTATTCTACTAATGCTGAAAGACATCAGCTAGAATCCATCCCTCATTATTCTACTAATGCTGAAAGACATCAGCTAGAATCCATCCCTCATTATTCTACTAATGCTGAAAGATAGCAGCTAGAATCCATCCTCATTATTCTACTAATGCTGAAAGACATCAGCTAGAATCCATCCCTCATTATTCTACTAATGCTGAAAGACATCAGCTAGAATCCATCCCTCATTATTCTACTAATGCTGAAAGACATCAGCTAGAATCCATCCCTCATTATTCTACTAATGCTGAAAGACATCAGCTAGAATCCATCCCTCATTATTCTACTAATGCTGAAAGACATCAGCTAGAATCCATCCCTCATTATTCTACTAATGCTGAAAGACATCAGAATCCCATCCCTCATTATTCTACTAATGCTGAAAGACATCAGCTAGAATCCATCCCTCATTATTCTACTAATGCTGAAAGACAGAGCAGAATCATCCCTCATTATTCTACTAATGCTAGAATCCATCCCCTCATTATTCTACTAATGCTGAAAGACAGCAGCTAGAATCCATCCCTCATTATTCTACTAATGCTGAAAGACAGCAGCTAGAATCCATCCCTCATTATTCTACTAATGCTGAAAGACATCAGCTAGAATCCATCCCTCATTATTCTACTAATGCTGAAAGACATCAGCTAGAATCCATCCCTCATTATTCTACTAATGCTGAAAGACATCAGCTAGAATCCATCCCTCATTATTCTACTAATGCTGAAAGACATCAGCTAGAATCCATCCCTCATTATTCTACTAATGCTGAAAGAATCAGCTAGAATCCATCCCTCATTATTCTACTAATGCTGAAAGACATCAGCTAGAATCCATCCCTCATTATTCTACTAATGCTGAAAGACATCAGCTAGAATCCATCCCTCATTATTCTACTAATGCTGAAAGACATCAGCTAGAATCCATCCCTCATTATTCTACTAATGCTGAAAGACATCAGCTAGAATCCATCCCTCATTATTCTACTAATGCTGAAAGACATCAGCTAGAATCCATCCCTCATTATTCTACTAATGCTGAAAGACATCCATCCATCCCTCATTATTCTACTAATGCTGAAAGACATCAGCTAGAATCCATCCCTCATTATTCTACTAATGCTGAAAGACATCAGCTAGAATCCATCCCTCATTATTCTACTAATGCTGAAAGACATCAGCTAGAATCCATCCTCATTATTCTAAATGCTGAAAGACATCAGCTAGAATCCATCCCTCATTATTCTACTAATGCTGAAAGACATCAGAATCCATCCCTCATTATTCTACTAATGCTGAAAGACATCAGCTAGAATCCATCCCTCATTATTCTACTAATGCTGAAAGACATCAGCTAGAATCCATCCCTCATTATTCTACTAATGCTGAAATCCCTCATTATTCTACTAATGACATCAGCTAGAATCCATCCCTGCTGAAAGACATTATTCTACTAATTCTACTAATGCTGAAAGACATCAGCTAGAATCCATCCCTCATTATTCTACTAATGAAGATCCATCCATCCCTCATTATTCTACTAATGCTGAAAGACATCAGCTAGAATCCATCCCTCATTATTCTACTAATGCTGAAAGACATCAGCTAGAATCCATCCCTCATTATTCTACTAATGCTGAAAGACATCAGCTAGAATCCATCCCTCATTATTCTACTAATGCTGAAAGACATCAGCTAGAATCCATCCCTCATTATTCTATTGCTGAAAGACATTCCATCCCTCACTACTATGCTGAAAGACATCAGCTAGAATCCATCCCTCTATTCTACTAATGCTGAAAGACATCAGCAGAATCCATCCTCAGACTATGAAAGACATCAGCCATCAGCTAGAATCCATCCCTCATTATTCTACTAATGCTGAAAGACAGCAGCTTAGAATCCATCCCTCATTATTCTACTAATGCTGAAAGACATCAGCTAGAATCCATCCCTCATTATTCTACTAATGCTGAAAGACATCAGCTAGAATCCATCCCTCATTATTCTACTAATGCTGAAAGACATCAGCTAGAATCCATCCCTCATTATTCTACTAATGCTGAAAGACATCAGCTAGAATCCATCCCTCATTATTCTACTAATGCATCAGCTGAATCCATCCCTCATTATTCTACTAATGAAAGACATCAGCTAGAATCCATCCCTCATTATTCTACTAATGCTGAAAGACAGCAGCTAGAATCCATCCTCATTATTCTACTAATGCTGAAAGACATCAGCTAGAATCCATCCCTCATTATTCTACTAATGCTGAAAGACATCAGCTAGAATCCATCCCTCATTATTCTACTAATGCTGAAAGACATCAGCTAGAATCCATCCCTCATTATTCTACTAATGCTGAAAGACATCAGCTAGAATCCATCCCTCATTATTCTACTAATGCTGAAAGAAAGACATCAGCTACTAATGCTTTGAAAGACAGAATCCATCCTCATTATTCTACTAATGCTGAAAGACATCAGCTAGAATCCATCCCTCATTATTCTACTAATGCTGAAAGACAGCAGCTAGAATCCATCCCTCATTATTCTACTAATGCTGAAAGACATCAGCTAATCCATCCCTCATTATTCCATCCATCAGCTTCCATCCCTCATTATTCTAATGCTGAAAGACATCAGCTAGAATCCATCCCTCATTATTCTACTAATGCTGAAAGACATCAGCTAGAATCCATCCCTCATTATTCTACTAATGCTGAAAGACATCAGCTAGAATCCATCCCTCATTATTCTACTAATGCTGAAAGACAGCAGCTAGAATCCATCCCTCATTATTCTACTAATGCTGAAAGACAGCAGCTAGAATCCATCCCTCATTATTCTACTAATGCTGAAAGACATCAGCTAGAATCCATCCCTCATTATTCTACTAATGCTGAAAGACATCAGCTAGAATCCATCCCTCATTATTCTACTAATGCTGAAAGACATCAGCTAGAATCCATCCCTCATTATTCTACTAATGCTGAAAGACAGCAGCTAGAATCCATCCCTCATTATTCTACTAATGCTGAAAGACAGCAGCTAGAATCCATCCCTCATTATTCTACTAATGCTGAAAGACAGCAGCTAGAATCCATCCCTCATTATTCTACTAATGCTGAAAGACATCAGCTAATTCCCTACTACTAATGCTGAAAGACATCAGCTAGAATCCATCCCTCATTATTCTACTAATGCTGAAAGACATCAGCTAGAATCCATCCCTCATTATTCTACTAATGCTGAAAGACATCAGCTAGAATCCATCCCTCATTATTCTACTAATGCTGAAAGACATCAGCTAGAATCCATCCCTCATTATTCTACTAATGCTGAAAGACATCAGCTAGAATCCATCCCTCATTATTCTACTAATGCTGAAAGACATCAGCTAGAATCCATCCCTCATTATTCTACTAATGCTGAAAGACATCAGCTAGAATCCATCCTCATTATTCTACTAATGCTGAAAGACATCAGCTAGAATCCATCCCTCATTATTCTACTAATGCTGAAAGACATCAGCTAGAATCCATCCCTCATTATTCTACTAATGCTGAAAGACATCAGCTAGAATCCATCCCTCATTATTCTACTAATGCTGAAAGACATCAGCTAGAATCCATCCCTCATTATTCTACTAATGCTGAAAGACATCAGCTAGAATCCATCCTCATTATTCTACTAATGCTGAAAGACATCAGCTAGAATCCATCCCTCATTATTCTACTAATGCTGAAAGACATCAGCTAGAATCCATCCCTCATTATTCTACTAATGCTGAAAGACATCAGCTAGAATCCATCCCTCATTATTCTACTAATGCTGAAAGACATCAGCTAGAATCCATCCCTCATTATTCTACTAATGCTGAAAGACAGCAGCTAGAATCCATCCCTCATTATTCTACTAATGCTGAAAGACATCAGCTAGAATCCATCCCTCATTATTCTACTAATGCTGAAAGACATCAGCTAGAATCCATCCCTCATTATTCTACTAATGCTGAAAGACATCAGCTAGAATCCATCCCTCATTATTCTACTAATGCTGAAAGACATCAGCTAGAATCCATCCCTCATTATTCTACTAATGCTGAAAGACAGCAGCTAGAATCCATCCCTCATTATTCTACTAATGCTGAAAGACATCAGCTAGAATCCATCCCTCATTATTCTACTAATGCTGAAAGACATCAGCTAGAATCCATCCCTCATTATTCTACTAATGCTGAAAGACATCAGCAGAATCCATCCCTCATTATTCTACTAATGCTGAAAGACATCAGCTAGAATCCATCCCTCATTATTCTACTAATGCTGAAAGACATCAGCTAGAATCCATCCCTCATTATTCTACTAATGCTGAAAGACATCAGCTAGAATCCATCCCTCATTATTCTACTAATGCTGAAAGACAGCAGCTAGAATCCATCCCTCATTATTCTACTAATGCTGAAAGACATCAGCTAGAATCCATCCCTCATTATTCTACTAATGCTGAAAGACATCAGCTAGAATCCATCCCTCATTATTCTACTAATGCTGAAAGACATCAGCTAGAATCCATCCCTCATTATTCTACTAATGCTGAAAGACAGCAGCTAGAATCCATCCCTCATTATTCTACTAATGCTGAAAGACATCAGCTAGAATCCATCCCTCATTATTCTACTAATGCTGAAAGACATCAGCTAGAATCCATCCCTCATTATTCTACTAATGCTGAAAGACATCCCATCCCTCATTATTCTACTAATGCTGAAAGACATCAGCTAGAATCCATCCCTCATTATTCTACTAATGCTGAAAGACATCAGCTAGAATCCATCCCTCATTATTCTACTAATGCTGAAAGACATCAGCTAGAATCCATCCCTCATTATTCTACTAATGCTGAAAGACAGCAGCTAGAATCCATCCCTCATTATTCTACTAATGCTGAAAGACAGCAGCTAGAATCCATCCCTCATTATTCTACTAATGCTGAAAGACATCAGCTAGAATCCATCCCTCATTATTCTACTAATGCTGAAAGACATCAGCTAGAATCCATCCCTCATTATTCTACTAATGCTGAAAGACATCAGCTAGAATCCATCCCTCATTATTCTACTAATGCTGAAAGACAGCAGCTAGAATCCATCCCTCATTATTCTACTAATGCTGAAAGACATCAGCTAGAATCCATCCCTCATTATTCTACTAATGCTGAAAGACAGCAGCTAGAATCCATCCCATTATTCTACTAATGCTGAAAGACATCAGCTAGAATCCATTATTCTACTAATGCTGAAAGACAGCAGCTAGAATCCATCCCTCATTATTCTACTAATGCTGAAAGACAGCAGCTAGAATCCATCCCTCATTATTCTACTAATGCTGAAAGACATCAGCTCCATCCTCATTATTCTACTAATGCTGAATCCATCCCTCATTATTCTACTAATGCTGAAAGACAGCAGCTAGAATCCATCCCTCATTATTCTACTAATGCTGAAAGACATCAGCTAGAATCCATCCCTCATTATTCTACTAATGCTGAAAGACATCAGCTAGAATCCATCCCTCATTATTCTACTAATGCTGAAAGACAGCAGCTAGAATCCATCCCTCATTATTCTACTAATGCTGAAAGACATCAGCTAGAATCCATCCCTCATTATTCTACTAATGCTGAAAGACATCAGCTAGAATCCATCCCTCATTATTCTACTAATTTTGAAAGACAGCAGCTAGAATCCATCCCTCATTATTCTACTAATGCTGAAAGACAGCAGCTAGAATCCATCCCTCATTATTCTACTAATGCTGAAAGACAGCAACTAGAATCCATCCCTCATTATTCTACTAATGCTGAAAGACATCAGCTAGAATCCATCCCTCATTATTCTACTAATGCTGAAAGACATCAGCTAGAATCCATCCCTCATTATTCTACCAATGCTGAAAGACAGCAGCTAGAATCCATCCCTCATTATTCTACTAATGCTGAAAGACAGCAGCTAGAATCCATCCCTCATTATTCTACAGCCGTGCCAAACACGGACCCAAACAGAACAAGCTGTGGCTTTTCCTTCATCCAGCCACATCCTCCACCTGTATATCTACTGTTCATTGTGATATAAATCACAGGGTTATGAACCGTCCACCGGGAGAAGATCTTGTTCCTTCACTCAGTCTGTCTCTCTCTGTCTCTCTCTCTCCCACAAACTTCACAAGTGGGATCCTGTTCCCTTTCTAGTGCACTACTTCTGTCCAGAGCCACTATTATAGGGAATAGCGTGCCATTCCTGGTTAAAGTAGTGCACTATTTAGGGAATAGGGTTCCATTTCTGGTTTAAGTAGTGCACTATTATAGGGAATAGGGTTCCATTTCTGGTTAAAGTAGTGCACTATTATAGGGAATAGGATGCCATTTGAGACGTTTCCTTTGTCTCCTTCCCCAGACGTCCCTAATTTTAGAGAGTTAAAATCTCAATGACTAAAACAGGACAGCAGCCGACAGGAAGCAGTGGAAAAGGGAAGTAGTAAAAAAAACAGGGTCAAAACATCAATATTTCTCTAACTGGAAAAACAGGAAGTCAAACGCTAAGGAGCAAGTAGGAAGTATGTTTGTGTTACCCCCCCCTATAAATGTTTTTCATTACATAACAAATGCTGCTACAGCTGCTCCTGCTAAGTTAGTACCTGCTAAGTTAGTACCTGCTAAGTTAGTACCTGCTAAGTTAGTACCTGCTAAGTTAGTTCCTGCTAAGTTAGTTCCTGCTAAGTTAGTACCTGCTAAGTTAGTACCTGCTAAGTTAGTTCCTGCTAAGTTAGTTCCTGCTAAGTTTGTACCTGCTAAGTTAGTTCCTGCTAAGTTAGTACCTGCTAAGTTAGTTCCTGCTAAGTTAGTACCTGCTAAGTTAGTACCTGCTAAGTTAGTACCTGCTAAGTTAGTTCCTGCTAAGTTAGTACCTGCTAAGTTAGTACCTGCTAAGTTAGTTCCTGCTAAGTTAGTACCTGCTAAGTTAGTTCCTGCTAAGTTAGTTCCTGCTAAGTTAGTACCTGCTAAGTTAGTTCCTGCTAAGTTAGTTCCTGCTAAGTTTGTACCTGCTAAGTTAGTTCCTGCTAAGTTAGTCCCTGCTAAGTTTGTACCTGCTAAGTTTGTACCTGCTAAGTTAGTTCCTGCTAAGTTAGTACCTGCTAAGTTAGTTCCTGCTAAGTTAGTTCCTGCTAAGTTAGTCCCTGCTAAGTTAGTTCCTGCTAAGTTAGTACCTGCTAAGTTAGTTCCTGCTAAGTTAGTTCCTGCTAAGTTAGTACCTGCTAAGTTAGTTCCTGCTAAGTTAGTTCCTGCTAAGTTAGTACCTGCTAAGTTAGTTCCTGCTAAGTTAGTACCTGCTAAGTTAGTTCCTGCTAAGTTAGTTCTTGCTAAGTTAGTACCTGCTAAGTTAGTTCCTGCTAAGTTAGTACCTGCTAAGTTAGTTCCTGCTAAGTTAGTTCTTGCTAAGTTAGTACCTGCTAAGTTAGTTCCTGCTAAGTTAGTACCTGCTAAGTTAGTTCCTGCTAAGTTTGTACCTGCTAAGTTAGTTCCTGCGAAGTTAGTTCCTGCGAAGTTAGTTCCTGCTTAGTTAGTACCTGCTAAGTTAGTTCCTGCTGAGTTAGTTCCTGCTAAGTTAGTTCCTGCTAAGTTTGTACCTGCTGAGTTTGTACCTGCTGAGTTAGTTCCTGCGAAGTTAGTTCCTGCTAAGTTAGTTCCTGCTGAGTTAGTTCCTGCTAAGTTAGTACCTGCTAAGTTAGTTCCTGCTAAGTTAGTACCTGCTAAGTTAGTACCTGCTAAGTTAGTACCTGCTAAGTTAGTTCCTGCTAAGTTTGTACCTGCTAAGTTAGTTCCTGCGAAGTTAGTTCCTGCGGGATGACACACATGTTGGTAATGTAGGAGATACGAGTAGTACCAGAACTATCATCCAACTGGCCATAAGACTTATGAACAGTGTCTCGTCTGATTCAAAGAGTGGAGGAACTCTGTTGGTCTCGTCTGATTCAAAGAGTGGAGGAACTCTGTTGGTCTCGTCTGATTCAAAGAGTGGAGGAACTCTGTTGGTCTCGTCTGATTCAAAGAGTGGAGGAACTCTGTTGGAGGGTTCCAGAAAGATATTTACCACAGACGGGTTGAAAATAAATTAACTGTGTGTAACTCACAGAATGAAATCAGAGAAATGGAGGGAGAGGAGAGAGAGAGAGACAGAGAGTGAGGAAGAGGAGAGGAGAGAGAGAGTGAGGAAGGGGAGAGGAGATAGATAAAGTGAGGGAGGGAGAGGAGAGAGAGAGACAGAGAGTGAGGAAGAGGAGAGGAGAGAGAGAGTGAGGGAGAGGAGAGAGAGAGTGAGGGAGTGAGGAAGAGGAGAGGAGAGAGAGAGACAGAGAGTGAGGAAGAGGAGAGGAGAGAGATAAAGTGAGGGAGAGGAGAGGAGAGAGAGAGAGAGTGGAGAGGAGAGAGGGAGGGAGGGAGGGAGGGAGGGAGGGAGGGGAGGGGAGGGAGGGAGGGAGGGAGGGAGGGAGGGTTGAGGGAGGAGGGAGGGAGGGAGGGAGGGAGGGAGGGAGGGAGGGAGGGAGGGAGGGAGAAGAGAGAGAGTGAGTGAGGGAGGGAGAGGAGAGAGAGACAGAGTGAGGGAGAGGAGAGAGAGAGAGTGAGGGAGAGGAGAGACAGAGTGACGGAGAGGAGAGAGAGTGAGGGAGGGAGAGGAGAGAGAGAGTGAGGGAGCGGGAGAGGAGAGAGGAGGGAGAGGAGAGAGAGTGAGGGAGAGGAGAAAGAGAGAGGAAGAGGAGAAGGAGAGAGGGAGAGGAGAGAGAGAGAGAGAGGGAGAGGAGAGACAGAGTGACGGAGAGGAGAGAGAGTGAGGGAGGGAGAGGAGAGAGAGAGGGAGGGAGCGGGAGGAGAGAGAGAGTGAGAGAGGAGAGAGAGGAGGGAGAGGAGAAAGAGAGAGGAAGAGGAGAAGGAGAGGGAGAGGAGAGAGAGACAGAGTGAGGGAGAGGAGAGAGAGAGAGAGTGAGGAGAGGAGAGACAGAGTGACGGAGAGGAGAGAGAGAGAGAGTGAGGGAGAGGAGAGAGAGAGAGAGAGAGAGTGAGGGAGAGGAGCGAGAGAGAGTGAGAGAGTGAGGAGAGGAGAGAGAGAGAGTGAGGGAGAGGAGGAAAGGTCAATGCGTCTACACACTGAACACTGTTAAATGACACGTCTGCATGCAGAACACAGTAATGGTTTAAATAGTTTCACTGTCTGGTCCATGCAGGGCTGATGATGTAGATTTAGTAGTAAGTGACTCCTCTTTTTAACACACACACACACACACTCTTGCATAGCTTCACGTCTTAGTGGCATGGTGTTTATACACACACTCAATTGCGTAACAATCCAGCCAGCAGCAACTTTTCCTATTTTAGACATAGCAAGCAAGAAGCCATTCCATAGAGGGCAGAGAGAGGAGAGAGGGGGCAGAGTGAGAGGAGAGAGGGGCCAGAGCGAGAGGAGGGGGGGCCAGAGAGAGGAGAGAGGGGGCAGAGAGAGGAGAGAGGGGCCAGAGCGAGAGGAGGGAGGGGCCAGAGAGAGGAGAGAGGGGGCAGAGAGAGGAGAGAGGTGTCAGAGAGAGAGAGAGGGGGCAGAGAGATGAGGGGGCAGAGAGAGGAAAGGGGCCAGAGAGAGGAGAGAGGGGCCAGAGAGAGGAGAAAGGGGGCAGAGAGAGGAGAGAGGGGGCAGAGAGAGGAGAGAGGGGGCAGAGAGATGAGGGAGGGGGCAGAGAGAGGAGAGAGGGGCCAGAGAGAGGAGAGAGGGGGCAGAGAGATGAAAAAGGGGCCAGAGAGAGGAGAGAGGGGGCAGAGAGATGAGAGAGGGGCCAGAGAGAGGAGAGAGGGGGCAGAGAGAGGAGGGAGGGGGCAGAGAGAGGAGAGAGGGGCCAGAGAGAGGAGAGAGGGGCCAGAGAGAGGAGAGAGGGGCCAGAGCAAGAGGAGGGAGGGAGGGGCCAGAGAGAGAGGAGGGAGGGGGTAAAGAGAGGAGGGAGGGGCCAGAGCGAGAGGAGGGAGGGGCTAGAGCGAGAGGAGGGACGGGCCAGAGAGAGAGGGAGGGAGGGGGTAAAGAGAAGAGGGAAGGGCCAGAGCGAGAGGAGGGAGGGTTAACTACTCATGGTGTGATTGTGATAACGCACAGAAACTCAAGTCCTTTTGTTCACACAACCTAGAATACCTCACAATCAAATGCCGACCGTATTATCTCCCAAGATAATTCTCTCCGGTTATAGTCACAGCCGTGTATATTCCAACTCAAGCCGATACCACAACGCCCACAAGGAGCGACACTGGACATTATGCAAACTGGAAACCACATATCCTGAGGCCGCTGTTATTGTAGCTGCGGATTTTACCAAATAAAATTTGAGCAAAAAAGCGACCAAAGTTCTATCAACACATTGACTTTAGTACTTCCTCTGGTAAAACACTGCTACTCTCCCTTTCGAAATGCCTACAAGGCCCTCCTTTTGGCGAATCAGATCACAACTCCATTTTGCTCCTCCCTTCCTATATGCAGAAACTTAAACAGGAAGTACCCGTGCTAAGATCTATTCAACGCTGGTCTGACCAATCGGAATCCGTGCTTCAACATTGTTTTGATCATGCGGCCTGGGACATGTTCTGGGTAGCCTCTGAGAATAACATTGAGGTGACTGAGTTCATCAGGAATTGTATAGGGATGTTGTTCCCACTGTGACTATTAAAAACTACCCAGAAACCGTGAATAGATGGCATCATTCGCGCAAAAACTCAAAGCACGAGCCACCGCATTTAACCATGGCAAGGTGACTGGGAATATGGCTGAATACAAACAGTGTAATTTTTCCCTCCGTAAGGCAATCAAACAGGCAAAACGTCAGTACAGAGACAAAGTAGAGACGCAATTCAACGACTAAGACACTAGAAGTATGTGGCAGAGTCTATAGACAATCACGGACTGCAAAGGGAAAACCAGCCGCGGACCCTGATGTCTTGCTCCCGGACAAGCTAAACACCTTCTTCGCCCGCTTTGGGGATAACAAAGTGCCACCGACGTCTTGCTCCCAGACAAGCTAAACACCTTCTTCGCCCGCTTTGGGGATAACATAGTGCCACTGACGCGACTCACTCCCAAGGACTGTGGGCTCTCCTTCTCCGTGGCCGACGTGAGTAAGACATTTAAGGATCTTAACCCTCGCAAGGTTGCTGGCCCAGACGGCATCCCGAGCCACGTCCTCAGAGCATGCGCAGACCAGCTGGCTGGAGTGTTTCCGGACATATTCAATCTCTCCCTATCCCAGTCTCCTGTTCCCACTTGCGTCAAGATGTCCACCATTGTTCCTGTACCCACGAAAGCTAAGGTACCGGAACTAAATGACTAAATGACTAGGTAACTGAGCTAAACGACTACCGCCCCGCAGCACTCACTCCTGTCATCATTTACATTTACATTTAAGTCATTTAGCAGACGCTCTTATCCAGAGCGACTTACAAATTGGTGCATTCACCTTATGACATCCAGTGGAACAGCCACTTTACAATAGTGCATCTAAATATTTTAAGGGGGGTGAGAAGGATTACTTTATCCTATCCTAGGTATTCCTTAAAGAGGTGGGGTTTCAGGTGTCTCCGGAAGGTGGTGATTGACTCCGCTGTCCTGGCGTCGTGAGGGAGTTTGTTCCACCATTGGGGGGCCAGAGCAGCGAACAGTTTTGACTGGGCTAAACGACTACCGCCCCGTAGCACTCACTCCTGTCATCATGAAGTGCTTTGAGAAACTGGTCAGGGATCATATCACCGCCACCCTACCTGACCACTCCAATTTGCATACCGCCCCAATAGGTCCACAGACGATCGCCATCACACTACACACTGCCCTATCCCATCTGGACAAGAGGAACACCTATGTAAGAATGCTGTTCATTGACAACAGCTCAGCATTCAACACCATAGTACCCTCCAAGCTCATCATTAAGCTGGAGGCAATGGGTCTGAACCCCGCCCTGTGTAATTGGGTCCTGGACTTTCTGACGAGCAGCCCCCCAGTGGTGATCCCCAAAGGGTGCGTGCTCAGCCCCCTCCTGTACTCACCTAGGACTGCGTGGCTATGCACACCTCCAACTCGATCATCAAATTTGCAGACGACACTACAGTAGTAGGCACTATATAGGGAATAGGGCTGTAGTATAAAGTAGTGTACTATATAGGGAATAGGGCTGTAGTATAAAGTAGTGTACTATATAGGGAATAGGGCTGTAGTATAAAGTAGTGCACTATATAGGGAATAAGGCTGTAGTATAAAGTAGTGCACTATATAGGGAATAGGGTTGTAGTATAAAGTAGTGCACTATATAGGGAATAGGGCTGTAGTATAAAGTAGTGCACTATATAGGGAATAGGGCTGTAGTATAAAGTAGTGCACTATATAGGGAATAGGGCTGTAGTATAAAGTAGTGCACTATATAGGGAGTAGGGCTGTAGTATAAAGTAGTGTACTATATAGGGAATAGGGCTGGAGTATAAAGTAGTGTACTATATAGGGAGTAGGGCTGTAGTATAAAGTAGTGTAATATATAAGGAATAGAGCTGTAGTATAGAGTAGTGCACTATATAGGGAATAGGGCTGTAGTATAGAGTAGTGTACTATATAGGGAATAGGGCTGTAGTATAAAGTAGTGCACTATAATAGGGAATAGGGTGCCATTTGGTTTAGGATACAACGTGTCCTGCTGGTTAGGACGGTAGGAGGTCATTACAGTGGGAGGTCATTACAGTTGGAGGTCATTACAGTGGGAGGTCATTACAGTTGGAGGTCATTACAGTTGGAGGTCATTACAGTTGGAGGTCATTACAGTGGGGGAGGTCATTACAGTTGGAGGTCATTGGAGGTCATTGGGAGGTCATTACAGTTGGAGGTCATTACAGTTGGAGGTCATTACAGTGGGAGGTCATTACAGTTGGAGGTCATTACAGTTGGAGGTCATTACAGTGGGAGGTCATTACAGTTGGAGGTCATTACAGTGGGAGGTCTATACAGTGGGAGGTCATTACAGTGGGAGGTCATTACAGTTGGAGGTCTATACAGTTGGAGGTCATTACAGTGGGAGGTCATTACAGTTGGAGGTCATTACAATTGGAGGTCATTACAGTTGGAGGTCATTACAGTTGGAGGTCATTACAGTTGGAGGTCATTACAGTAGGAGGTCATTACAGTTGAAAGTCATTACAGTTGGAGGTCATTACAGTGGGAGGTCATTACAGTAGGAGGTCATTACAGTTGAAAGTCATTACAGTTGGAGGTCATTACAGTTGGAGGTCATTACAGTTGGAGGTCATTACAGTTGGAGGTCATTACAGTGGGAGGTCATTACAGTTGGAGGTCATTACAGTGGGAGGTCATTACAGTTGGAGGTCATTACAGTGGGAGGTCATTACAGTAGGAGGTCATTACAGTTGGAGGTCATTACAGTGGGAGGTCATTACAGTTGGAGGTCATTACAGTGGGAGGTCATTACAGTTGGAGGTCATTACAGTTGGAGGTCATTACAGTTGGAGGTCTATA
>NW_026287544.1:0-22500 GCF_023373465.1 Oncorhynchus keta | reverse complement strand
AGCAAGTGCTCATGGGAGATGTAGTTTCAGCGAGGTCATGGTTAAAACTACAGTAGGTTTCATGCAATGTAACAATGCAAAACTTTCTCTACCTCTCATAGACAATGACCTATGGCCTTTTCCACTGTAATTAAACACGGAGCAAATTAATTACTATCTAATAAGCTTGTAATTTCATGGAATAATCGTGCTATGTCTGTGATATGTGGTTGTTTTACCTACGCTAGTTGAATGCCCTGCACTTTAAACAAAACAAAAAAAAACTGGATAAAAGTGTCTGCTGAATGACCTAAAAGTTAATAACGCAGTTGGTTGGTCTTTCTAACCCTGATGTGAGACGATGTGTGAGGACTCTAATCACGGAGAACTGCTACCCTCTGCTGGCCATCCCGGAAATCATTCTATATGTTTTACCGTGACCAATGAATGAATGAGGCAACAGACCGAGACTATATAACCAACTCATAGCATGAACTCAACACACTACAGCTGACGCTGAACTGAGGAAGTTGAGCTAGGAAATGACCCAGTCTTTACTTCCGTTGTTATTATTGTTGCATTTAGGATTCTCAGTACATCGCTCAGACGGGAATGAATATATCTCAGAGAAGAAGAAGAAGGGCGGAGGGGTTGTGTTTCATGATTAACGAGTCATGGTGTAATTCTAGGAACATACAGGAAGTCATTTTGTTCACCAGACTACCTGTAATAGCGCTATTCAAACTTCAGGAATGCTTACAAGGCCCTCCCCCGCCCTCCTTTCGGGCAAATCTGACCTCGACTCCATCTTGCTCCTCCCGTCCTATAGGCAGAAACTCAAACAGGAAGTGACATGGTACTGACATGTCTATATCTGCAGTGCTATACTGTAAGATCAATAGTCGCCAAATAGTTCAATCCTAAAACTATTCTGTTAAGAATTAGAGAGAAAAGAGGGTAGATACCCTTCTAATCTACAGTGGGTAACTACCCTTCTCATCTACAGTGGGTAACTACCCTTCTCATCTACAGTGGGTAGCTACCCTTCTCCTCTACAGTGGGTAACTACCCTTCTCATCTACAGTGGGTAACTACCCTTCTCCTCTACAGTGGGTAACTACCCTTCTCATCTACAGTGGGTAACTACCCTTCTAATCTACAGTGGGTAGCTACCCTTCTCCTCTACAGTGGGTAGCTACCCTTCTCATCTACAGTGGGTAACTACCCTTCTCATCTACAGTGGGTAACTACCCTTCTCATCTACAGTGGGTAACTACCCTTCTCATCTACAGTGGGTAACTACCCTTCTCATCTACAGTGGGTAACTACCCTTCTCATCTACAGTGGGTAACTACCCTTCTCATCTACAGTGGGTAACTACCCTTCTCATCTACAGTGGGTAACTACCCTTCTCATCTACAGTGGGTAACTACCCTTCTCCTCTACAGTGGGTAACTACCCTTCTCCTCTACAGTGGGTAACTACCCTTCTCATCTACAGTGGGTAACTACCCTTCTCCTCTACAGTGGGTAACTACCCTTCTCATCTACAGTGGGTAACTACCCTTCTCATCTACAGTGGGTAACTACCCTTCTCATCTACAGTGGGTAACTACCGTTCTCATCTACAGTGGGTAACTACCGTTCTCCTCTACAGTGGGTAGATACCCTTCTCATCTACAGTGGGTAACTACCCTTCTCCTCTACAGTGGGTAGCTACCCTTCTCATCCACAGTGGGTAACTACCCTTCTCCTCTACAGTGGGTAACTACCCTTCTCATCTACAGTGGGTAACTACCCTTATCCTCTACAGTGGGTAACTACCCTTCTCCTCTACAGTGGGTAACTACCCTTCTCATCTACAGTGGGTAGCTACCCTTCTCCTCTACAGTGGGTAACTACCCTTCTCCTCTACAGTGGGTAACTACCCTTCTCCTCTACAGTGGGTAACTACCCTTCTCATCTACAGTGGGTAACTACCCTTCTCCTCTACAGTGGGTAGCTACCCTTCTCCTCTACAGTGGGTAGCTACCCTTCTCATCTACAGTGGGTAACTACCCTTCTCATCTACAGTGGGTAACTACCCTTCTCATCTACAGTGGGTAGATACCCTTCTCCTCTACAGTGGGTAACTACCCTTCTCATCTACAGTGGGTAACTACCCTTCTCCTCTACAGTGGGTAACTACCCTTCTCATCTACAGTGGGTAGCTACCCTTCTCCTCTACAGTGGGTAGCTACCCTTCTCATCTACAGTGGGTAACTACCCTTCTCATCTACAGTGGGTAACTACCCTTCTCATCTACAGTGGGTAACTACCCTTCTCATCTACAGTGGGTAGCTACCCTTCTCATCTACAGTGGGTAGCTACCCTTCTCATCTACAGTGGGTAGCTACCCTTCTCATCTACAGTGGGTAACTACCCTTCTCATCTACAGTGGGTAACTACCCTTCTCCTCTACAGTGGGTAACTACCCTTCTCCTCTACAGTGGGTAACTACCCTTCTCATCTACAGTGGGTAACTACCCTTCTCATCTACAGTGGGTAACTACCCTTCTCCTCTACAGTGGGTAGCTACCCTTCTCCTCTACAGTGGCAACCACCCTTCACCTCTACAGTGGGTAACTACCCTTCTCATCTACAGTGGGTAACTACCCTTCTCCTCTACAGTGGGTAGCTACCCTTCTCCTCTACAGTGGTAACCACCCTTCTCCTCTACAGTGGGTAGCTACCCTTCTCCTCTACAGTGGGTAGATACCCTTCTCATCTACAGTGGGTAGCTACCCTTCTCATCTACAGTGGGTAGCTACCCTTCTCATCTACAGTGGGTAGCTACCCTTCTCATCTACAGTGGGTAGCTACCCTTCTCATCTACAGTGGGTAACTACCCTTCTCCTCTACAGTGGGTAGCTACCCTTCTCATCTACAGTGGGTAACTACCCTTCTCATCTACAGTGGGTAACTACCCTTCTCATCTACAGTGGGTAGCTACCCTTCTCCTCTACAGTGGGTAGCTACCCTTCTCATCTACAGTGGGTAACTACCCTTCTCATCTACAGTGGGTAGCTACCCTTCTCCTCTACAGTGGGTAGCTACCCTTCTCCTCTACAGTGGGTAACTACCCTTCTCATCTACAGTGGGTAACTACCCTTCTCCTCTACAGTGGGTAGATACCCTTCTCCTCTACAGTGGGTAACTACCCTTCTCATCTACAGTGGGTAACTACCCTTCTCATCTACAGTGGGTAGCTACCCTTCTCATCTACAGTGGGTAACTACCCTTCTCCTCTACAGTGGGTAGATACCCTTCTCCTCTACAGTGGGTAACTACCCTTCTCATCTACAGTGGGTAACTACCCTTCTCCTCTACAGTGGGTAACTACCCTTCTCCTCTACAGTGGGTAGATACCCTTCTCATCTACAGTGGGTAGATACCCTTCTCATCTACAGTGGGTAACTACCCTTCTCATTCCTTCTGGAGTTCATTTGTCACATTTAAATGTTTCAGATCATGAAACTAATTTAAATATTACACAATGATAACCCAAGTAATGATAACCCAAGTAATGATAACCCACGTGATGATAACCCAAGTCATGATAACCCAAGTCATGATAACCCAAGTAATGATAACCCAAGTAATGACAACCCACGTGATGATAACCCAAGTAATGATAACCCAAGTAATGATAACCCAAGTAATGATAACCCAAGTAATGATAACCCAAGTAATGATAACCCAAGTGATGATTTTGACTAACCCAAGTCATGATAACCCAAGTAATGATAACCCAAGTCATGATAACCCAAGTAATGATAACCCAAGTCATGATAACCCAAGTAATGATAACCCAAGTAATGATAACCCAAGTAATGATAACCCAAGTGATGATTTTGACTAACCCAAGTAATGATAACCCAAGTCATGATAACCCAAGTAATGATAACCCAAGTCATGATAACCCAAGTAATGATAACCCAAGTAATGATAACCCAAGTAATGATAACCCAATTGATGATTTTGACTAACCCAAGTCATGATAACCCAAGTAATGATAACCCAAGTAATGATAACCCAAGTCATGATAACCCAAGTAATGATAACCCAAGTCATGATAACCCAAGTAATGATAACCCAAGTAATGATAACCCAAGTCATGATAACCCAAGTAATGATAACCCAAGTCATGATAACCCAAGTAATGATAACCCAAGTAATGATAACCCAAGTAATGATAACCCAAGTAATGATAACCCAAGTGATGATTTTGACTAACCCAAGTAAACACAAAATGCAGTTTTTAAGTGATGATTTTATAACTACTGTCTATACTGTCTGTACACACCATCCTATATAACTACTGTCTATACACACCATCCTATATAACTACTGTCTATACACACCATCCTATATAACTACTGTCTATACACACCATCCTATATAACTACTGTCTATACACACCATCCTATATAACTACTGTCTATACACACCATCCTATATAACTACTGTCTATACACACCATCCTATATAACAACTGTCTATACACACCATCCTATATAACTACTGTCTATACACACCATCCTATATAACTAATGTCTATACTGTCTATACACACCATCCTATATAACTACTGGCTATACACACCATCCTATATAACTACTGTCTATATACACCATCCTATATAACTACTGTCTATACTGTCTATACACACTATCCTATATAACTACTGTCTATATACACCATCCTATATAACTACTGTCTATACACACCAGCCTATATAACTACTGTGTACACCATCCTATATAACTACTGTCTATACTGTCTATACACACCATCCTATATAACTACTGTCTATACACACCAGCCAATATAACTACTGTCTATACACACCATCCTATATAACTACTGTCTATACACACCATCCTATATAACTACTGTCTATACTGTCTATACACACCATCCTATATAACTACTGTCTATACACACCATCCTATATAACTACTGTCTATACACACCATCCTATATAACTACTGTCTATACTGTCTATACACACCATCCTATATAACTACTGTCTATACACACCATCCTATATAACTACTGTCTATACACACCATTCTATATAACTAATGTCTATACACACCATCCTATATAACTAATGTCTATACTGTCTATAAACACCATCCTATATAACTACTGTCTACACACACCATTCTATATAACTAATGTCTATTAACACCATCCTATATAACTACTGTCTATACTGTCTATACACACCATCCTATATAACTACTGTCTACACACACCATCCTATATAACTACTGTCTATACTGTCTATAAACACCATCCTATATAACTACTGTCTATACACACCATCCTATATAACTACTGTCTATACACACCATCCTATATAACTACTGTCTATACACACCATCCTATATAACTACTGTCTATACACACCATCCTATATAAGTACTGTCTATACACACCATCCTATATAACTACTGTCTATACACACCATCCTATATAACTACTGTCTATACACACCATCCTATATAACTACTGTCTATACTGTTTATACACACCATCCTATATAACTACTGTCTATACACACCCTCCTATATAACTACTGTCTATACACACATCCTATATAACTACTGCCTATACACACCATCCTATATAACTACTGTCTATACACACCATCCTATATAACTACTGCCTATACTGTCTATACACACCATCCTATGTAACTACTGTCGATACACACTATCCTATGTAACTACTGTCGATACACACCATCCTATATAACTACTGTCTATATACACCATCCTATATAACTACTGTCTATACACACCATCCTATGTAACTACTGTCTATACACACCATCCTATATAACTACTGTCTATACACACCATCCTATATAACTACTGTCTATACACACCATCCTATATAACTACTGTCTATACACACCATCCTATATAACTACTGTCTATACACACCATCCTATATAACTACTGTCTATACTGTCTATACACACCATCCTATATAACTACTGTCTATATACACCATCCTATATAACTACTGTCTATACACACCATCCTATATAACTACTGTCTATACACACCATCCTATATAACTACTGTCTATACTGTCTATACACACCATCCTATATAACTACTGTCTATATACACCATCCTATATAACTACTGTCTATACACACTATCCTATATAACTACTGTCTATACACACCATCCTATATAACTACTGTCTATACACACCATCCTATATAACTACTGTCTATACACACCATCCTATATAACTACTGTCTATACACACCATCCTATATAACTACTGTCTATACACACCATCCTATATAACTACTGTCTATACACACCATCCTATATAACTACTGTCTATACACACCATCCTATATAACTACTGTCTATACACACCATCCTATATAACTACTGTCTATACACACCATCCTGTATAACTACTGTCTATACTGTCTATAGACACCATCCTATATAACTACTGTCTATACACACCATCCTATATAACTACTGTCTATACACACCATCCTATATAACTACTGTCTATACTGTCTATACACACCATCCTATATAACTACTGTCTATACACACCATCCTATATAACTACTGTCTATACTGTCTATACACACCATCCTATATAACTACTGTCTATACACACCATCCTATATAACTACTGTCTATACACCCCATCCTATATAACTACTGTCTATACACACCATCCTATATAACTACTGTCTATACACACCATCCTATATAACTACTGTCTATACACACCATCCTATATAACTACTGTCTATACACACCATCCTATATAACTACTGTCTATACACACCATCCTATATAACTACTGTCTATACACACCATCCTATATAACTACTGTCTATACACACCATCCTATATAACTACTGTCTATACACACCATCCTATATAACTACTGTATATACTGTCTATACACACCATCCTATATAACTACTGTCTATACACACCATCCTATATAACTACTGTCTATACACACCATCCTATATAACTACTGTCTATACACACCATCCTATATAACTACTGTCTATACACACCCTCCTATATAACTACTGTCTATACACACCATCCTATATAACTACTGTCTATACACACCATCCTATATAACTACTGTCTATACACACCATCCTATATAACTACTGTCTATACACACCATCCTATATAACTACTGTCTATACACACCCTCCTATATAACTACTGTCTATACACACCATCCTATATAACTACTGTCTATACACACTGTATTGTCTGTGTGTATTGGTGTGTATTGTCTGTGTGTATTGGTGTGTATTGTCTGTGTGTATTGGTGTGTATTGTCTGTGTGTATTGGTGTGTATTGTCTGTGTGTATTGTCTGTGTGTATTGGTGTGTATTGTCTGTGTGTATTGGTGTGTATTGGTGTGTATTGTCTGTGTGTATTGGTGTGTATTGGTGTGTATTGTCTGTGTGTATTGTCTGTGTGTATTTGTGTGTATTGTCTGTGTGTATTGGTGTGTATTGTCTGTGTGTATTGGTGTGTATTGTCTGTGTGTATTGGTGTGTATTGTCTGTGTGTATTGTCTGTGTGTATTGTCTGTGTGTATTGGTGTGTATTGTCTGTGTGTATTGGTGTGTATTGTCTGTGTGTATTGGTGTGTATTGGTGTGTATTGTCTGTGTGTATTGTCTGTGTGTATTGGTGTGTATTGTCTGTGTGTATTGGTGTGTATTGTCTGTGTGTATTGGTGTGTATTGTCTGTGTGTATTGTCTGTGTGTATTGTCTGTGTGTATTGTCTGTGTGTATTGGTGTGTATTGTTATTACTGCACTGTTGGAGTTAGGAAAAAATAACGCGATAACATCTGTTAAATCTGTGTTTGGTCAACCAATAAGATCTGCTAAATCTGTGTTTGGTCAGCCAATAAGATCTGCTAAATCTGTGTTTGGTCAACCAATAAGATCTGCTAAATCTGTGTTTGGTCAGCCAATAAGATCTGCTAAATCTGTGTTTGGTCAACCAATAAGATCTGCTAAATCTGTGTTTGGTCAGCCAATAAGATCTGCTAAATCTGTGTTTGGTCAACCAATAAAATCTGCTAAATCTGTGTTTGGTCAACCAATAACATCTGCTAAATCTGTGTTTGGTCAACCAATAACATCTGCTAAATCGGTCAACCAATCACATTTGATTTGATGTTTTGATCTAAAAAAAAACAGTCCAACTGACTGAACAGATCAACCTAAAATACCTCGAGTTACACGGCCTGCGGCTCTCCCCCCGCGTCTTCCCGTGCATCATCATCATCCTCATCCTCTCCCTATCGTGGTTCTCCTGTCTCCATATCAATGTTTTTCTTCTCTCAAATGGAGCGCTCAAGCTCAGCTTCTACTCACATAAACTACACTCTGCTGCCACCAGGTGGTGAAATGCCGTTTCAGCTACGAGCGTAAAAGCTCAAATAAATTGGTCCTAAATTAACCTATTGGACCTAGTCCTTCAGTGGATAACCTATTGGTCCTAGGCCTTCAGTGGATAACCTATTGGTCCTAGACCTTCAGTGGATAACCTATTGGACCTAGTCCTTCAGTGGATAACCTATTGGTTCTAGACCTTCAGTGGATAACCTATTGGTCCTAGGTCTTCAGTGGATAACCTATTGGACCTTCAGTGTATAACATATTGGTCCTAGTCCTTCAGTGGATAACCTATTGGACCTTCAGTGGATAACCTATTGGTCCTAGTCCTTCAGTGGATAACCTATTGGTCCTAGGCCTTCAGTGGATAACCTATTGGTCCTTCAGTGGATAACCTATTGGTCCTAGTCCTTCAGTGGATAACCTATTGGTCCTTCAGTTGATAACCTATTGGTCCTAGGCCTTCTGTGGATAACCTATTGGTCCTTCAGTGGATAACCTATTGGTCCTTCAGTGGATAACCTGTTGGTCCTTCAGTGGATAACCTATTGGTCCTAGGCCTTCTGTGGATAACCTATTGGTCCTTCAGTTGATAACCTATTGGTCCTAGGCCTTCAGTGGATAACCTATTGGTCCTAGTCCTTCAGTGGATAACCTATTGGACCTTCAGTGGATAACCTATTGGTCCTAGACCTTCAGTGGATAACCTATTGGTCCTAGTCCTTCAGTGGATAACCTATTGGTCCTAGACCTTCAGTGGATAACCTATTGGACCTTCAGTGGATAACCTATTGGTCATAGGCCTTCAGTGGATAACCTATTGGACCTTCAGTGGATAACCTATTGGTCCTATGCCTTCAGTGGATAACCTATTGGTCCTAGGCCTTCAGTGTATAACCTCTTGGACCTAGGCCTTCAGTGGATAACCTATTGGACCTTCAATTGATAACCTATTGGTCCTAGACCTTCAGTGGATAACCTATTGGACCTATGCCTTCAGTGGATAACCTATTGGACCTAGGCCTTCAGTGGATAACCTATTGGTCCTAGGCCTTCAGTGGATAACCTATTGGACCTAGGCCTTCAGTGGATAACCTATTGGTCCTAGGCCTTCAGTGGATAACCTATTGGTCCTAGTCCTTCAGTGTGTAACAGGTTGGTGATACTGAAAGAACAGCAACGGTAATACCAGCCCACTCATATAGGAGAGATCACATTTTGTAAAACACAAAGGACCAGTGGTGTAACCCTAATACACAGGTTCAAACCAAATACCCACTTTACTATGGGCATTTATTATAAGCATTTACTATGGGCATTTATTATGGGCATTTACTATGGGCATTTACTATGGGCATTTATTATGGGCATTTATTGTGGGCATTTACTGTGGGCATTTACTATGGGCATTTACTATGGGCATTTATTATGAGCATTTACTATGGGCATTTATTATGGGCATTTACTATGGGCATTTACTATGGGCATTTATTATGGGCATTTATTATGGGCATTTACTATGGGCATTTACTATGGGCATTTATTAAGGGCATTTATTATGGGCATTTACTATGGGCATTTACTATGGGCATTTATTATGAGCATTTACTATGGGCATTTATTATGGGCATTTACTATGGGCATTCACTATGGGCATTTACTATGGGGATTTACTATGGGCATTTACTATGGGCATTTATTATTGGCATTTATTATGGGCATTTATTAAGGGCATTTACTATGGGCATTTATTATGGGCATTTACTATGGGCATTTACTATGGGCATTTACTATGGGCATTTACTATGGGCATTTACTATAGGCATTTATTATGGGCATTTACTATGGGCATTTATTATGGGCATTTATTATGGGCATTTACTATGGGCATTTACTATGGGCATTTACTATGGGCATTTATTATGGGCATTTATTATGGGCATTTACTATGGGCATTTATTATGGGCATTTACTATGGGCATTTACTATGGGCATTTATTATGAGCATTTACTATGGGCATTTATTATGGGCATTTACTATGGGCATTTACTATGGGCATTTACTATGGGCATTTATTATGGGCATTTATTGTGGGCATTTACTGTGGGCATTTACTATGGGCATTTACTATGGGCATTTATTATGAGCATTTACTATGGGCATTTATTATGGGCATTTACTATGGGCATTTACTATGGGCATTTATTATGGGCATTTATTATGGGCATTTACTATGGGCATTTACTATGGGCATTTATTAAGGGCATTTATTATGGGCATTTACTATGGGCATTTACTATGGGCATTTATTATGAGCATTTACTATGGGCATTTATTATGGGCATTTACTATGGGCATTCACTATGGGCATTTACTATGGGGATTTACTATGGGCATTTACTATGGGCATTTACTATGGGCATTTATTATTGGCATTTATTATGGGCATTTATTAAGGGCATTTACTATGGGCATTTATTATGGGCATTTACTATGGGCATTTACTATGGGCATTTACTATGGGCATTTACTATGGGCATTTACTATAGGCATTTATTATGGGCATTTACTATGGGCATTTATTATGGGCATTTATTATGGGCATTTACTATGGGCATTTACTATGGGCATTTACTATGGGCATTTATTATGGGCATTTATTATGGGCATTTACTATGGGCATTTATTATGGGCATTTACTATGGGCATTTACTATGGGCATTTATTATGAGCATTTACTATGGGCATTTATTATGGGCATTTACTATGGGCATTTACTATGGGCATTTACTATGGGCATTTATTATGGGCATTTATTGTGGGCATTTACTGTGGGCATTTACTATGGGCATTTACTATGGGCATTTATTATGAGCATTTACTATGGGCATTTATTATGGGCATTTACTATGGGCATTTACTATGGGCATTTATTATGGGCATTTATTATGGGCATTTACTATGGGCATTTACTATGGGCATTTATTAAGGGCATTTATTATGGGCATTTACTATGGGCATTTACTATGGGCATTTATTATGAGCATTTACTATGGGCATTTATTATGGGCATTTACTATGGGCATTTACTATGGGCATTTACTATGGGGATTTACTATGGGCATTTACTATGGGCATTTACTATGGGCATTTATTATTGGCATTTATTATGGGCATTTATTAAGGGCATTTACTATGGGCATTTATTATGGGCATTTACTATGGGCATTTACTATGGGCATTTACTATGGGCATTTACTATGGGCATTTACTATAGGCATTTATTATGGGCATTTACTATGGGCATATATCATGGGAATTTATTATGGGCATTTACTATGGGCATTTATTATGGGCATTTACTATGGGCATTTATGATGGGCATTTACTATGGGCATTTACTATGGGCATTTACGATGGGCATTTACTATGGGCATTTATTATGGGCATTTATTATGGGCATTTACTATGGGCATTTACTATGGGCATTTACTATGGGCATTTACTATGGGCATTTACTATGGGCATTTACTATGGGCATTTACTATAGGCATTTATTATGGGCATTTACTATGGGCATTTATTATGGGCATTTATTATGGGCATTTACTATGGGCATTTACTATGGGCATTTATTATGGGCATTTATTATGGGCATTTACTATGGGCATTTATTATGGGCATTTACTATGGGCATTTACTATGGGCATTTATTATGAGCATTTACTATGGGCATTTATTATGGGCATTTACTATGGGCATTTACTATGGGCATTTACTATGGGCATTTATTATGGGCATTTATTATGGGCATTTACTATGGGCATTTACTATGGGCATTTATTAAGGGCATTTATTATGGGCATTTACTATGGGCATTTACTATGGGCATTTATTATGAGCATTTACTATGGGCATTTATTATGGGCATTTACTATGGGCATTCACTATGGGCATTTACTATGGGGATTTACTATGGGCATTTACTATGGGCATTTATTATTGGCATTTATTATGGGCATTTATTAAGGGCATTTACTATGGGCATTTATTATGGGCATTTACTATGGGCATTTACTATGGGCATTTACTATGGGCATTTACTATGGGCATTTACTATAGGCATTTATTATGGGCATTTACTATGGGCATTTATTATGGGCATTTATTATGGGCATTTACTATGGGCATTTACTATGGGCATTTACTATGGGCATTTATTATGGGCATTTATTATGGGCATTTACTATGGGCATTTATTATGGGCATTTACTATGGGCATTTACTATGCGCATTTATTATGAGCATTTACTATGGGCATTTATTATGGGCATTTACTATGGGCATTTACTATGGGCATTTACTATGGGCATTTACTATGGGCATTTATTATGGGCATTTATTGTGGGCATTTACTGTGGGCATTTACTATGGGCATTTACTATGGGCATTTATTATGAGCATTTACTATGGGCATTTATTATGGGCATTTACTATGGGCATTTACTATGGGCATTTATTATGGGCATTTATTATGGGCATTTACTATGGGCATTTACTATGGGCATTTATTAAGGGCATTTATTATGGGCATTTACTATGGGCATTTACTATGGGCATTTATTATGAGCATTTACTATGGGCATTTATTATGGGCATTTACTATGGGCATTCACTATGGGCATTTACTATGGGCATTTACTATGGGCATTTACTATGGGCATTTACTATGGGCATTTATTATTGGCATTTATTATGGGCATTTATTATGGGCATTTACTATGGGCATTTATGATGGGCATTTACTATGGGCATTTACTATGGGCATTTCCAATTTGTAAGTCGCTCTGGATAAGAGCGTCTGCTAAATGACTTAAATGTAAATGTAAATGATTTACGATGGGCATTTACTATGGGAATTTATTATGGGCATTTATTATGGGCATTTATTATGGCATTTACTATGGGCATTTACTATGGGCATTTACTATGGGCATTTACTATGGGCATTTACTATTTACTATGGGCATTTACTATAGGCATTTATTATGGGCATTTACTATGGGCATTTATTATGGGCATTTATTATGGGCATTTACTATGGGCATTTACTATGGGCATTTACTATGGGCATTTATTATGGGCATTTATTATGGGCATTTACTATGGGCATTTATTATGGGCATTTACTATGGGCATTTACTATGGGCATTTATTATGAGCATTTACTATGGGCATTTATTATGGGCATTTACTATGGGCATTTACTATGGGCATTTACTATGGGCATTTATTATGGGCATTTATTATGGGCATTTACTATGGGCATTTACTATGGGCATTTATTAAGGGCATTTATTATGGGCATTTACTATGGGCATTTACTATGGGCATTTATTATGAGCATTTACTATGGGCATTTATTATGGGCATTTACTATGGGCATTCACTATGGGCATTTACTATGGGGATTTACTATGGGCATTTACTATGGGCATTTATTATTGGCATTTATTATGGGCATTTATTAAGGGCATTTACTATGGGCATTTATTATGGGCATTTACTATGGGCATTTACTATAGGCATTTATTATGGGCATTTACTATGGGCATTTATTATGGGCATTTATTATGGGCATTTACTATGGGCATTTACTATGGGCATTTACTATGGGCATTTATTATGGGCATTTATTATGGGCATTTACTATGGGCATTTATTATGGGCATTTACTATGGGCATTTACTATGCGCATTTACTATGGGCATTTATTATGGGCATTTATTATGGGCATTTACTATGGGCATTTATTATGGGCATTTACTATGGGCATTTACTATGGGCATTTATTATGAGCATTTACTATGGGCATTTATTATGGGCATTTACTATGGGCATTTACTATGGGCATTTACTATGGGCATTTATTATGGGCATTTATTGTGGGCATTTACTGTGGGCATTTACTATGGGCATTTACTATGGGCATTTATTATGAGCATTTACTATGGGCATTTATTATGGGCATTTACTATGAGCATTTACTATGGGCATTTATTATGGGCATTTACTATGGGCATTTACTATGGGCATTTATTATGGGCATTTATTATGGGCATTTACTATGGGCATTTACTATGGGCATTTATTAAGGGCATTTATTATGGGCATTTACTATGGGCATTTACTATGGGCATTTATTATGAGCATTTACTATGGGCATTTATTATGGGCATTTACTATGGGCATTTACTATGGGCATTTACTATGGGGATTTACTATGGGCATTTACTATGGGCATTTACTATGGGCATTTATTATTGGCATTTATTATGGGCATTTATTAAGGGCATTTACTATGGGCATTTATTATGGGCATTTACTATGGGCATTTACTATGGGCATTTACTATGGGCATATATCATGGGAATTTATTATGGGCATTTACTATGGGCATTTATTATGGGCATTTACTATGGGCATTTATGATGGGCATTTACTATGGGCATTTACTATGGGCATTTACGATGGGCATTTACTATGGGCATTTATTATGGGCATTTATTATGGGCATTTACTATGGGCATTTACTATGGGCATCTCTCTCAGAATGACCTTCTTGATCCAAATCAGTCAGGTTTCAAGACTAGTCATTCAACTGAGACTGCTCTTCTCTGTATCACGGAGGCGCTCCGCACTGCTAAAGCTAACTCTCTCTCCTCTGCTCTCATCCTTCTAGACCTATCGGCTGCCTTCGATACTGTGAACCATCAGATCCTCCTCTCCACCCTCTCCGAGTTGGGCATCTCCGGCGCGGCCCACGCTTGATTGCGTCCTACCTGACAGGTCGCTCCTACCAGGTGGCGTGGCGAGAATCTGTCTCCTCACCACGCGCTCTCACCACTGGTGTCCCCAGGGCTCTGTTCTAGGCCCTCTCTTATTCTCGCTATACACCAAGTCACTTGGCTCTGTCATAACCTCACATGGTCTCTCCTATCATTGCTATGCAGACGACACACAATTAATCTTCTCCTTTCCCCTTCTGATGACCAGGTGGCGAATCGCATCTCTGCATGTCTGGCAGACATATCAGTGTGGATGACGGATCACCACCTCAAGCTGAACCTCAGCAAGACGGAGCTCCTCTTCCTCCCGGGGAAGGACTGCCCGTTCCATGATCTCGCCATCACGGTTGACAACTCCATTGTGTCCTCCTCCCAGAGCGCTAAGAACCTTGGCGTGATCCTGGACAACACCCTGACGTTCTCAACTAACATCAAGGCGGTGTCCCGTTCCTGTAGGTTCATGCTCTACAACATCCGCAGAGTACGACCCTGCCTCACACAGGAAGCGGCGCAGGTCCTAATCCAGGCACTTGTCATCTCCCGTCTTGATTACTGCAACTCGCTGTTGGCTGGGCTCCCTGCCTGTGCCATTAAACCCTACAACTCATCCAGAAAGCCGCAGCCCGTCTGGTGTTCAACCTTCCCAAGTTCTCTCACGTCACCCCGCTCCTCCGCTCTCTCCACTGGCTTCCAGTTGAAGCTCGCATCCGCTACAAGACCATGGTGCTCGCCTACGGAGCTGTGAGGGGAACGGCACCTCAGTACCTCCAGGCTCTGATCAGGCCCTACACCCAAACAAGGGCACTGCGTTCATCCACCTCTGGCCTGCTCGCCTCCCTACCACTGAGGAAGTACAGTTCCCGCTCAGCCCAGTCAAAACTGTTCGCTGCTCTGGCCCCCAATGGTGGAACAAACTCCCTCACGACGCCAGGACAGCGGAGTCAATCACCACCTTCCGGAGACACCTGAAACCCCACCTCTTCAAGGAATACCTAGGATAGGGTAAGTAAGGGTAAGTAATCCTTCTCACCCCCCCAACAAGATTTAGATGCAAGTGGCTGTTCCACTGGTTGTCATAAGGTGTATGCACCAATTTGTAAGTCGCTCTGGATAAGAGCGTCTGCTAAATGACTTAAATGTAAATGTAAATGTACTATGGGCATTTACTATAGGCATTTATTATGGGCATTTACTATGGGCATTTATTATGGGCATTTATTATGGGCATTTACTATGGGCATTTACTATGGGCATTTACTATGGGCATTTATTATGGGCATTTATTATGGGCATTTACTATGGGCATTTATTATGGGCATTTACTATGGGCATTTACTATGGGCATTTATTATGAGCATTTACTATGGGCATTTATTATGGGCATTTACTATGGGCATTTACTATGGGCATTTACTATGGGCATTTATTATGGGCATTTATTGTGGGCATTTACTGTGGGCATTTACTATGGGCATTTACTATGGGCATTTATTATGAGCATTTACTATGGGCATTTATTATGGGCATTTACTATGGGCATTTACTATGGGCATTTACTATGGGCATTTATTATGGGCATTTATTATGGGCATTTACTATGGGCATTTACTATGGGCATTTATTAAGGGCATTTATTATGGGCATTTACTATGGGCATTTACTATGGGCATTTATTATGAGCATTTACTATGGGCATTTATTATGGGCATTTACTATGGGCATTCACTATGGGCATTTACTATGGGGATTTACTATGGGCATTTACTATGGGCATTTACTATGGGCATTTATTATTGGCATTTATTATGGGCATTTATTAAGGGCATTTACTATGGGCATTTATTATGGGCATTTACTATGGGCATTTACTATGGGCATTTACTATGGGCATTTACTATGGGCATTTACTATAGGCATTTATTATGGGCATTTACTATGGGCATTTATTATGGGCATTTATTATGGGCATTTACTATGGGCATTTACTATGGGCATTTACTATGGGCATTTATTATGGGCATTTATTATGGGCATTTACTATGGGCATTTATTATGGGCATTTACTATGGGCATTTACTATGGGCATTTATTATGAGCATTTACTATGGGCATTTATTATGGGCATTTACTATGGGCATTTACTATGGGCATTTACTATGGGCATTTATTATGGGCATTTATTGTGGGCATTTACTGTGGGCATTTACTATGGGCATTTACTATGGGCATTTATTATGAGCATTTACTATGGGCATTTATTATGGGCATTTACTATGGGCATTTACTATGGGCATTTATTATGGGCATTTATTATGGGCATTTACTATGAGCATTTACTATGGGCATTTATTAAGGGCATTTATTATGGGCATTTACTATGGGCATTTACTATGGGCATTTATTATGAGCATTTACTATGGGCATTTATTATGGGCATTTACTATGGGCATTTACTATGGGCATTTACTATGGGGATTTACTATGGGCATTTACTATGGGCATTTACTATGGGCATTTATTATTGGCATTTATTATGGGCATTTATTAAGGGCATTTACTATGGGCATTTATTATGGGCATTTACTATGGGCATTTACTATGGGCATTTACTATGGGCATTTACTATGGGCATTTACTATAGGCATTTATTATGGGCATTTACTATGGGCATTTACTATAGGCATTTATTATGGGCATTTACTATGGGCATATATCATGGGAATTTATTATGGGCATTTACTATGGGCATTTATTATGGGCATTTACTATGGGCATTTATGATGGGCATTTACTATGGGCATTTACTATGGGCATTTACGATGGGCATTTACTATGGGCATTTATTATGGGCATTTATTATGGGCATTTACTATGGGCATTTACTATGGGCATTTATTAAGGGCATTTATTATGGGCATTTACTATGGGCATTTACTATGGGCATTTATTATGAGCATTTACTATGGGCATTTATTATGGGCATTTACTATGGGCATTTACTATGGGCATTTACTATGGGCATTCACTATGGGCATTTATTATTGGCATTTATTATGGGCATTTACTATGGGCATTTATTATGGGCATTTATTATGGGCATTTACTATGGGCATTTCCTATGGGCATTTACTATGGGCATTTACTATGGGCATTTATTATGGGCATTTATAATGGGCATTTACTATGGGCATTTATTATGGGCATTTACTATGGGCATTTACTATGGGCATTTATTATGGGCATTTATTATGGGCATTTACTATGGGCATTTATTATGGGCATTTACTATGGGCATTTACAATGGGCATTTATTATGGGCATTTACTATGGGCATTTACTATGGGCATTTACGATGGGCATTTACTATGGGCATTTATTATGGGCATTTATTATGGGCATTTACTATGGGCATTTACCATGGGCATTTACTATGGGCATTTACTATGGGCATTTACTATGGGCATTTACTATGGGCATTTACTATGGGCATTTATTATGGGCATTTATTATGGGCATTTACTATGGGCATTTACCATGGGCATTTACTATGGGCATTTACTATGGGCATTTATTATGGGCATTTATTATGGGCATTTACTATGGGCATTTACCATGGGCATTTACTATGGGCATTTACCATGGGCATTTACTATGGGCATTTACTATGGGCATTTACTATGGGCATTTATTATGGGCATTTATTATGGGCATTTACTATGGGCATTTACCATGGGCATTTACCATGGGTATTTATTATGGGCATTTACTATGGGCATTTACTATGGGCATTTACTATGGGCATTTACTATGGGCATTTATTATGGGCATTTACTATGGGCATTTACTATGGGCATTTATTATGGGCATTTACTATGGGCATTTATTATGGGCATTTATTATGGGCATTTACTATGGGCATTTATTATGGGCATTTATTATGGGCATTTACTATGTGCATTTATTATGGGCATTTACTATGGGCATTTACTATGGGCATTTACTATGGGCATTTATGATGGGCATTTACTATGGGCATTTACTATGGGCATTTACTATGGGCATTTATTATGGGCATTTACTATGGGCATTTACTATGGGCATTTACTATGGGCATTTACTATGGGCATTTACTATGGGCATTTATTATGGGCATTTATTATGGGCATTTACTATGGGCATTTACTATGGGCATTTATTATGGGCATTTACTATGGGCATTTACTATGGGCATTTACTATGGGCATTTATTATGGGCATTTATTATGGGCATTTACTATGGGCATTTACTATGGGCATTTACTATGGGCATTTACTATGGCATTTACGATGGGCATTTACTATGGGCATTTATTATGGGCATTTATTATGGGCATTTACTATGGGCATTTACCATGGGCATTTACCATGGGCATTTACTATGGGCATTTACTATGGGCATTTATTATGGGCATTTATTATGGGCATTTACTATGGGCATTTACCATGGGCATTTATTATGGGCATTTATTATGGGCATTTATTATGGGCATTTACTATGGGCATTTATTATGGGCATTTACTATGGGCATTTACTATGGGCATTTATTATGGGCATTTATTGTGGGCATTTACTGTGGGCATTTACTATGGGCATTTACTATGGGCATTTATTATGAGCATTTACTATGGGCATTTATTATGGGCATTTACTATGGGCATTTACTATGGGCATTTATTATGGGCATTTATTATGGGCATTTACTATGGCCATTTACTATGGGCATTTATTAAGGGCATTTATTATGGGCATTTACTATGGGCATTTACTATGGGCATTTATTATGAGCATTTACTATGGGCATTTATTATGGGCATTTACTATGGGCATTTACTATGGGCATTTACTATGGGCATTTACTATGGGGATTTATTATGGGCATTTACTATGGGCATTTACTATGGGCATTTACTATGGGCATTTATTATGGGCATTTATTATGGGCATTTACTATGGGCATTTACTATGGGCATTTACTATGGGCATTTACGATGGGCATTTACTATGGGCATTTATTATGGGCATTTATTATGGGCATTTACTATGGGCATTTACCATGGGCATTTACTATGGGCATTTACCATGGGCATTTATTATGGGCATTTACTATGGGCATTTACTATGGGCATTTACTATGGGCATTTACGATGGGGATTTATTATGGGCATTTACTATGGGCATTTACTATGGGCATTTACTATGGGCATTTATTATGGGCATTTATTATGGGCATTTACTATGGGCATTTACTATGGGCATTTACTATGGGCATTTACGATGGGCATTTACTATGGGCATTTACTATGGGCATTTATTATGGGCATTTATTATGGGCATTTACTATGGGCATTTACCATGGGCATTTACTATGGGCATTTACCATGGGCATTTATTATGGGCATTTACTATGGGCATTTACTATGGGCATTTACTATGGGCATTTACGATGGGCATTTACTATGGGCATTTATTATGGGCATTTATTATGGGCATTTACTATGGGCATTTACCATGGGCATTTACTATGGGCATTTACCATGGGCATTTATTATGGGCATTTACTATGGGCATTTACCATGGGCATTTACTATGGGCATTTACCATGGGCATTTATTATGGGCATTTACTATGGGCATTTACTATGGGCATTTACTATGGGCATTTACTATGGGCATTTACTATGGGCATTTATTTTATGGGCATTTATTATGGGCATTTACTATGGGCATTTACTATGGGCATTTACTATGGGCATTTACTATGGGCATTTACGATGGGCATTTACTATGGGCATTTATTATGGGCATTTATTATGGGCATTTACTATGGGCATTTACCATGGGCATTTACCATGGGCATTTACTATGGGCATTTACTATGGGCATTTATTATGGGCATTTATTATGGGCATTTACTATGGGCATTTACCATGGGCATTTATTATGGGCATTTATTATGGGCATTTATTATGGGCATTTACTATGGGCATTTATTATGGGCATTTACTATGGGCATTTACTATGGGCATTTATTATGGGCATTTATTGTGGGCATTTACTGTGGGCATTTACTATGGGCATTTACTATGGGCATTTATTATGAGCATTTACTATGGGCATTTATTATGGGCATTTACTATGGGCATTTACTATGGGCATTTATTATGGGCATTTATTATGGGCATTTACTATGGCCATTTACTATGGGCATTTATTAAGGGCATTTATTATGGGCATTTACTATGGGCATTTACTATGGGCATTTATTATGAGCATTTACTATGGGCATTTATTATGGGCATTTACTATGGGCATTTACTATGGGCATTTACTATGGGCATTTACTATGGGGATTTATTATGGGCATTTACTATGGGCATTTACTATGGGCATTTACTATGGGCATTTATTATGGGCATTTATTATGGGCATTTACTATGGGCATTTACTATGGGCATTTACTATGGGCATTTACGATGGGCATTTACTATGGGCATTTATTATGGGCATTTATTATGGGCATTTACTATGGGCATTTACCATGGGCATTTACTATGGGCATTTACCATGGGCATTTATTATGGGCATTTACTATGGGCATTTACTATGGGCATTTACTATGGGCATTTACGATGGGGATTTATTATGGGCATTTACTATGGGCATTTACTATGGGCATTTACTATGGGCATTTATTATGGGCATTTATTATGGGCATTTACTATGGGCATTTACTATGGGCATTTACTATGGGCATTTACGATGGGCATTTACTATGGGCATTTACTATGGGCATTTATTATGGGCATTTATTATGGGCATTTACTATGGGCATTTACCATGGGCATTTACTATGGGCATTTACCATGGGCATTTATTATGGGCATTTACTATGGGCATTTACTATGGGCATTTACTATGGGCATTTACGATGGGCATTTACTATGGGCATTTATTATGGGCATTTATTATGGGCATTTACTATGGGCATTTACCATGGGCATTTACTATGGGCATTTACCATGGGCATTTATTATGGGCATTTACTATGGGCATTTACCATGGGCATTTACTATGGGCATTTACCATGGGCATTTATTATGGGCATTTACTATGGGCATTTACTATGGGCATTTACTATGGGCATTTATTATGGGC
>NW_026287543.1:45000-79666 GCF_023373465.1 Oncorhynchus keta | reverse complement strand
ACTGCAGATCACATCCCTGTTTCTCTCTCTCCTGTTAGAGAGCAGTCATAACACTACAGATCACATCCTGTTTCTCTGTCTCTGTTAGAGAGCAGTCATGACACTGCAGATCACATCCCTGTTTCTCTGTCTCTCCTGTTAGAGAGCAGTCATAACCCTGCAGATCCATCCCTGTTTCTCCTGTTAGAGAGCAGTCATAACACTACAGATCACATCCCTGTCTCTCTGTCTCTCCTGTTAGAGAGCAGTCATAACACTACAGATCATCCCTGTCTCTCTGTTAGAAGCAGTCATAACACTGCAGATCACATCCTGTTTCTCTGTCTCTCCTGTTAGAGAGCAGTCATAGCACTACGGATCACATCCCTGTCTCTCCTGTTAGAAGAGCAGTCAACACTATAGATCACATCCTGTTTCTTCATGTTAGCAGTCATGACACTGCAGATCCATCCTGTTTCTCCTGTTGAAAGGCAGTCATGACACTGCAGATCACATCCCTGTCTCTCTGTCTCCTGTTAGAGAGCAGTCATGACACTACAGATCACATCCCTGTCTCTCTGTCTCTCCTGTTAGAGAGCAGTCAGAACACTACAGATCACATCCCTGTCTCTCTGTCTCTCCTGTTAGAGAGCAGTCATAACACTACAGATCACATCCCTGTTTCTCCTTTTAGAGAGCAGTCATAACACTACAGATCATCCCTGTTTCTCTGTTAGAGCAGTCATAACACTATAGATCACATCCCTGTTTCTCTATCTCTCCTGTTAGAGAGCAGTCATAACACTGCAGATCACATCCCTGTTTCTCCTGTTAGAGAGCAGTCATGACACTATAGATCACATCCCTGTTTCTCCTGTTAGAGAGCAGTCATAACACTACAGATCACATCCCTGTCTCTCCTGTTAGAGAGCAGTCATAACACTACAGATCACATCCCTGTCTCTCCTGTTAGAGAGCAGTCATAACACTACAGATCACATCCCTGTTTCTCTGTCTCTCCTGTTAGAGAGCAGTCATAACACTACAGATCACATCTCTGTCTCTCTGTCTCTCCTGTTAGAGAGCAGTCATAACACTACAGATCACATCTCTGTCTCTCTGTCTCTCTGTTAGAGAGCAGTCATAACACTACAGATCACATCCCTGTCTCTCCTGTTAGAGAGCAGTCATGATACTGCAGATCACATCCCTGTTTCTCTGTCTCTCCTGTTAGAGAGCAGTCATAACACTACAGATCACATCCCTGTTTCTCTGTCTCTCCTGTTAGAGAGCAGTCATAACACTACAGATCACATCCCTGTTTCTCCTTTTAGAGAGCAGTCATAACACTGCAGATCACATCCCTGTTTCTCCGTCGGAGAGCAGTCATAACACTACAGATCACATCCCTGTCTCTCCTGTTAGAGAGCAGTCATGATACTGCAGATCACATCCCTGTTTCTCTGTCTCTCCTGTTAGAGAGCAGTCATAACACTACAGATCACATCCCTGTTTCTCTGTCTCTCCTGTTAGAGAGCAGTCATAACACTACAGATCACATCCCTGTTTCTCCTGTTAGAGAGCAGTCATAACACAACAGATCACATCCCTGTTTCTCTGTCTCTCCTGTTAGAGAGCAGTCAGAACACTACAGATCACATCCTGTTTCTCTGTCTCTCCTGTTAGAGAGCAGTCATAACACTACAGATCACATCCCTGTTTCTCCTGTTAGAGAGCAGTCATGACACTGCAGATCACATCCCTGTCTCTCCTGTTAGAGAGCAGTCAGAACACTACAGATCACATCCCTGTTTCTCCTGTTAGAGAGCAGTCATGACACTGCAGATCACATCAATGTCTCTCCTGTTAGAGAGCAGTCATGACACTACAGATCACATCCCTGTTTCTCTGTCTCTCCTGTTAGAGAGCAGTCATAACACTATAGATCACATCCCTGTTTCTCCTGTTAGAGAGCAGTCATGACCCTGCAGATCACATCCCTGTTTCTCTGTCTCTCCTGTTAGAGAGCAGTCATGACACTACAGATCACATCTCTGTCTCTCCTGTTAGAGAGCAGTCATGACACTATAGATCACATCCCTGTTTCTCTGTCTCTCCTGTTAGAGAGCAGTCATAACACTGCAGATCACATCCCTGTCTCTCCTGTTAGAGAGCATTCAGAACACTACAGATCACATCCCTGTTTCTCTGTCTCTCCTGTTAGAGAGCAGTCATAACACTGCAGATCACATCCCTGTTTCTCCTGTTAGAGAGCAGTCATAACACTGCAGATCACATCCCTGTTTCTCTGTCTCTCCTGTTAGAGAGCAGTCATAGCACTACGGATCACATCCCTGTCTCTCCTGTTAGAGAGCAGTCATAACACTATAGATCACATCCCTGTTTCTCCTGTTAGAGAGCAGTCATGACACTGCAGATCACATCCCTGTTTCTCCTGTTAGAGAGCAGTCATGACACTGCAGATCACATCCCTGTCTCTCTGTCTCTCCTGTTAGAGAGCAGTCATGACACTACAGATCACATCCCTGTCTCTCTGTCTCTCCTGTTAGAGAGCAGTCAGAACACTACAGATCACATCCCTGTCTCTCTGTCTCTCCTGTTAGAGAGCAGTCATAACACTACAGATCACATCCCTGTTTCTCCTTTTAGAGAGCAGTCATAACACTACAGATCACATCCCTGTTTCTCCTGTTAGAGAGCAGTCATAACACTATAGATCACATCCCTGTTTCTCTATCTCTCCTGTTAGAGAGCAGTCATAACACTGCAGATCACATCCCTGTTTCTCCTGTTAGAGAGCAGTCATAACACTATAGATCACATCCCTGTTTCTCCTGTTAGAGAGCAGTCATAACACTACAGATCACATCCCTGTCTCTCCTGTTAGAGAGCAGTCATAACACTACAGATCACATCCCTGTCTCTCCTGTTAGAGAGCAGTCATAACACTGCAGATCACATCCCTGTTTCTCTGTCTCTCCTGTTAGAGAGCAGTCATAACACTACAGATCACATCTCTGTCTCTCTGTCTCTCCTGTTAGAGAGCAGTCATAACACTACAGATCACATCTCTGTCTCTCTGTCTCTCCTGTTAGAGAGCAGTCATAACACTACAGATCACATCCCTGTCTCTCCTGTTAGAGAGCAGTCATGATACTGCAGATCACATCCCTGTTTCTCTGTCTCTCCTGTTAGAGAGCAGTCATAACACTACAGATCACATCCCTGTTTCTCTGTCTCTCTGTTAGAGAGCAGTCATAACACTACAGATCACATCCCTGTTTCTCCTTTTAGAGAGCAGTCATAACACTGCAGATCACATCCCTGTTTCTCCGGTCGGAGAGCAGTCATAACACTACAGATCACATCCCTGTCTCTCCTGTTAGAGAGCAGTCATGATACTGCAGATCACATCCCTGTTTCTCTGTCTCTCCTGTTAGAGAGCAGTCATAACACTACAGATCACATCCCTGTTTCTCTGTCTCTCCTGTTAGAGAGCAGTCATAACACTACAGATCACATCCCTGTTTCTCCTGTTAGAGAGCAGTCATAACACAACAGATCACATCCCTGTTTCTCTGTCTCTCCTGTTAGAGAGCAGTCAGAACACTACAGATCACATCCCTGTTTCTCTGTCTCTCCTGTTAGAGAGCAGTCATAACACTACAGATCACATCCCTGTTTCTCCTGTTAGAGAGCAGTCATGACACTGCAGATCACATCCCTGTCTCTCCTGTTAGAGAGCAGTCAGAACACTACAGATCACATCCCTGTTTCTCCTGTTAGAGAGCAGTCATGACACTGCAGATCACATCAATGTCTCTCCTGTTAGAGAGCAGTCATGACACTACAGATCACATCCCTGTTTCTCTGTCTCTCCTGTTAGAGAGCAGTCATAACACTATAGATCACATCCCTGTTTCTCCTGTTAGAGAGCAGTCATGACCCTGCAGATCACATCCCTGTTTCTCTGTCTCTCCTGTTAGAGAGCAGTCATGACACTACAGATCACATCTCTGTCTCTCCTGTTAGAGAGCAGTCATGACACTATAGATCACATCCCTGTTTCTCTGTCTCTCCTGTTAGAGAGCAGTCATAACACTGCAGATCACATCCCTGTCTCTCCTGTTAGAGAGCATTCAGAACACTACAGATCACATCCCTGTCTCTCTGTCTCTCCTGTTAGAGAGCAGTCATAACACTACAGATCACATCCCTGTCTCTCCTGTTAGAGAGCAGTCATGATACTGCAGATCACATCCCTGTTTCTCTGTCTCTCCTGTTAGAGAGCAGTCATAACACTGCAGATCACATCTCTGTCTCTCCTGTTAGAGAGCAGTCATAACACTACAGATCACATCTCTGTCTCTCCTGTTAGAGAGCAGTCATAACACTACAGATCACATCCCTGTTTCTCTGTCTCTCCTGTTAGAGAGCAGTCATAACACTACAGATCACATCCCTGTTTCTCCTTTTAGAGAGCAGTCATAACACTGCAGATCACATCCCTGTTTCTCCGGTCGGAGAGCAGTCATAACACTGCAGATCACATCCCTGTCTCTCCTGTTAGAGAGCAGTCATAACACTACAGATCACATCCCTGTTTCTCCTGTTAGAGAGCAGTCATAACACAACAGATCACATCCCTGTTTCTCTGTCTCTCCTGTTAGAGAGCAGTCAGAACACTACAGATCACATCCCTGTTTCTCTGTCTCTCCTGTTAGAGAGCAGTCATAACACTACAGATCACATCCCTGTTTCTCCTGTTAGAGAGCAGTCATGACACTGCAGATCACATCCCTGTCTCTCCTGTTAGAGAGCAGTCAGAACACTACAGATCACATCCCTGTTTCTCCTGTTAGAGAGCAGTCATGACACTGCAGATCACATCAATGTCTCTCCTGTTAGAGAGCAGTCATGACACTACAGATCACATCCCTGTTTCTCTGTCTCTCCTGTTAGAGAGCAGTCATAACACTATAGATCACATCCCTGTTTCTCCTGTTAGAGAGCAGTCATGACCCTGCAGATCACATCCCTGTTTCTCTGTCTCTCCTGTTAGAGAGCAGTCATGACACTACAGATCACATCTCTGTCTCTCCTGTTAGAGAGCAGTCATGACACTATAGATCACATCCCTGTTTCTCTGTCTCTCCTGTTAGAGAGCAGTCATAACACTGCAGATCACATCCCTGTCTCTCCTGTTAGAGAGCATTCAGAACACTACAGATCACATCCCTGTCTCTCTGTCTCTCCTGTTAGAGAGCAGTCATAACACTGCAGATCACATCCCTGTCTCTCCTGTTAGAGAGCAGTCAGAACACTACAGATCACATCCCTGTCTCTCTGTCTCTCCTGTTAGAGAGCAGTCATAACACTGCAGATCACATCCCTGTCTCTCCTGTTAGAGAGCAGTCAGAACACTACAGATCACATCCCTGTCTCTCTGTCTCTCCTGTTAGAGAGCAGTCATGACACTACAGATCAAATCCCTGTCTCTCTGTCTCCCTGTTAGAGAGCAGTCATGACACTACAGATCACATCCCTGTCTCTCTGTCTCTCCTGTTAGAGAGCAGTCATAACACTACAGATCACATCCCTGTTTCTCCTGTTAGAGAGCAGTCAGAACACTACAGATCACATCTCTGTTTCTCCTGTTAGAGAGCAGTCATAACACTACAGATCACATCCCTGTCTCTCCTGTTAGAGAGCAGTCATAACACTACAGATCACATCTCTGTCTCTCTGTCTCTCCTGTTAGAGAGCAGTCATAACACTACAGATCACATCCCTGTTTCTCCTGTTAGAGAGCAGTCAGAACACTACAGATCACATCCCTGTTTCTCCTGTTAGAGAGCAGTCAGAACACTACAGATCACATCCCTGTCTCTCCTGTTAGAGAGCAGTCATAACACTACAGATCACATCCCTGTTTCTCCTGTTAGAGAGCAGTCAGAACACTACAGATCACATCCCTGTCTCTCCTGTTAGAGAGCAGTCATAACACTACAGATCACATCCCTGTTTCTCCTGTTAGAGAGCAGTCATGACACTACAGATCACATCCCTGTTTCTCTGTCTCTCCTGTTAGAGAGCAGTCATAACACTACAGATCACATCCCTGTCTCTCTGTCTCTCCTGTTAGAGAGCAGTCATAACACTACAGATCACATCTCTGTCTCTCCTGTTAGAGAGCAGTCATAACACTACAGATCACATCCCTGTTTCTCTGTCTCTCCTGTTAGAGAGCAGTCATAACACTGCAGATCACATCTCTGTCTCTCCTGTTAGAGAACAGTCATGACACTGCAGATCACATCCCTGTCTCTCCTGTTCGAGAGCAGTCATAACACTACAGATCACATCCCTGTCTCTCTGTCTCTCCTGTTAGAGAGCAGTCATAACACTACATATCACATCCCTGTCTCTCTGTCTCTCCTGTTAGAGAGCAGTCATAACACTACAGATCACATCCCTGTTTCTCCTGTTAGAGAGCAGTCATAACACTGCAGATCACATCCCTGTTTCTCCTGTTAGAGAGCAGTCATAACACTGCAGATCACATCCCTGTTTCTCCTGTTAGAGAGCAGTCATAACACTACAGATCACATCTCTGTTTCTCCTGTTAGAGAGCAGTCATAACACTACAGATCACATCCCTGTCTCTCCTGTTAGAGAGCAGTCATAACACTACAGATCACATCTCTGTCTCTCTGTCTCTCCTGTTAGAGAGCAGTCATAACACTACAGATCACATCCCTGTTTCTCCTGTTAGAGAGCAGTCATGACACTACATATCACATCTCTGTCTCTCTGTCTCTCCTGTTAGAGAGCAGTCATAACACTACAGATCACATCTCTGTCTCTCTGTCTCTCCTGTTAGAGAGCAGTCATAACACTACAGATCACATCCCTGTTTCTCCTGTTAGAGAGCAGTCATGACACTACATATCACATCTCTGTCTCTCTGTCTCTCCTGTTAGAGAGCAGTCAGAACACTACAGATCACATCCCATATGATATACTATGATATACTATGTATTAGGATATACTATGATACATTATGATACACTATGTTACATTATGATACACTATGTATGAGGATACACTATGATACACTATGATACACTATGATACACTATGATACACTATGTATGAGGATACACTATGATACACTATGATACACTATGATACACTATGTATGAGGATACACTATGATACACTATGATACACTATGATACACTATGATACACTGTGATACACTATGATACACTATGATACACTATGATACACTATGATACACTATGTATGAGGATACACTATGATACACTATGATACACTGTGATACACTATGATACACTATGATACACTATGATACACTATGATACAATATGATACACTGTGATACACTATGATACACTATGATACACTGTGATACACTATGATACACTATGATACACTGTGATACACTATGATACACTATGATACACTATGATACACTGTGATACACTGTGATACACTATGATACACTATGATACACTATGATACACTATGATACACTGTGATACACTATGATACACTATGATACACTATGATACACTATGATACACTGTGATATGTATAACATGACTCTCTCCCTCTCATCCCAACCCTCCCTCCCTCCCTCCCTCCTCCTCCCTCCCTCCCTCCCTCCCTCCCTCCCTCCCCTCCCTCCCTCCCTCCCTCCCCTCCCTCCTTCCTTCCCCTCCCTCCCTCCCTCCCTCCCTCCCTCCCTCCCTCCCTCCCTCCCTCCCTCCCTCCCTCCCTCCCCCTCTCCCCAGGGGATGATAAACCTGGTGTTGGAGTGTATCGATCGTCTCCACGTGTACAGCAGCGCGGCTCATTTTGCTGAGGTGGCGGGCAGGGAGGCCGGGGAGGCCTGGAGATCCACGCTGAACTCGTTATATGAGCTCCTGGGTGAGGAGTGGAGCAGCTGAATACTGCAACCTCAGGGCCTTTAGAAACACACGCTGTCCAGTTCTCCCACAGCTCCTCCTGTACACTAACACCGCTTACACAGGGGGCCTGACCCCAGCACAGAACTGTTACGCTGTACAACACTCATTAACATGTATCACCAGGTTACACAGGGGGCCTGACCCCCAGCACAGAACTGTTACGCTGTACAACACTCATTAACAGGTATCGCCAGGTTACACAGGGGCTGACCCCCCCAGCACAGAACTGTTACGCTATACAACACTCATTAACATGTATCCAGGTTACACAGGGGGCCTGACCCCCAGCACAGAGCTGTTATGCTATACAACACTCATTAACATGTATAGCCAGGTTACACAGGGGGCCTGACCCCCCAGCACAGAACTGTTACGCTGTACAACACTCATTAACATGTATAGCCAGGTTACACAGGGGCCTGACCCCCAGCACAGAACTGTTACGCTGTACAACACTCATTAACATGTATAGCCAGGTTACACAGGGGGCCTGACCCCCCCAGCACAGAACTGTTATGCTGTACAACACTCATTAACATGTATAGCCAGGTTACACAGGGGGCCTGACCCCCCTCCCCAGCACAGAACTGTTACGCTGTACAACACTCATTAACATGTATAGCCAGGTTACACAGGGGCCTGACCCCCCCAGCACAGAACTGTTACGCTGTACAACACTCATTAACATGTATCACCAGGTTACACAGGGGGCCTGACCCCCTCAGCACAGAACTGTTACGCTGTACAACACTCATTAACATGTATAGCCAGGTTACACAGGGGCCTGACCCCCTCCCCAGCACAGAACTGTTATGCTGTACAACACTCATTAACATGTATCGCCAGGTTACACAGGGGGCCTGACCCCCAGCACAGAACTGTTACGCTGTACAACACTCATTAACATGTATAGCCAGGTCACACAGGGGGCCTGACCCCCCAGCACAGAACTGTTACGCTGTACAACACTCATTAACATGTATAGCCAGGTTACACAGGGGCCTGACCCCCCCCCAGCACAGAACTGCTACGCTGTACAACACTCATTAACATGTATCGCCAGGTTACACAGGGGGCCTGACCCCCCTCCCCCAGCACAGAACTGTTACGCTGTACAACACTCATTAACATGTATAGCCAGGTTACACAGGGGGCCTGACCCCCCCAGCACAGAACTGCTACGCTGTACAACACTCATTAACATGTATAGCCAGGTTACACAGGGGCCTGACCCCCAGCACAGAACTGTTACGCTGTACAACACTCATTAACATGTATAGCCAGGTTACACAGGGGGCCTGACCCCCCCCCCCAGCACAGAACTGTTACGCTGTACAACACTCGTTAACATGTATAGCCAGGTTACACAGGGGCCTGACCCCCAGCACAGAACTGTTACGCTGTACAACACTCATTAACATGTATCGCCAGGTTACACAGGGGCCTGACCCCCCCAGCACAGAACTGTTACGCTGTACAACACTCATTAACATGTATCGCCAGGTTACACAGGGGCCTGACCCCACCCACCAGCACAGAACTGTTACGCTGTACAACACTCATTAACATGTATAGCCAGGTTACACAGGGGGCCTGACCCCCAGCACAGAACTGCTACGCTGTACAACACTCATTAACATGTATAGCCAGGTTACACAGGGGCCTGACCCCCAGCACAGAACTGTTACGCTGTACAACACTCATTAACATGTATCGCCAGGTTACACAGGGGGCCTGACCCCCCCAGCACAGAACTGCTACGCTGTACAACACTCATTAACATGTATAGCCAGGTTACACAGGGGCCTGACCCCCAGCACAGAACTGTTACGCTGTACAACACTCATTAACATGTATAGCCAGGTTACACAGGGGCCTGACCCCCAGCACAGAACTGTTACGCTGTACAACACTCATTAACATGTATCGCCAGGTTACACAGGGGCCTGACCCCCCCAGCACAGAACTGCTACGCTGTACAACACTCATTAACATGTATCGCCAGGTTACACAGGGGCCTGACCCCCAGCACAGAACTGCTACGCTGTACAACACTCATTAACATGTATAGCCAGGTTACACAGGGGCCTGACCCCCCAGCACAGAACTGTTACGCTGTACAACACTCATTAACATGTATCGCCAGGTTACACAGGGGCCTGACCCCAGCACAGAACTGTTACGCTGTACAACACTCATTAACATGTATAGCCAGGTTACACAGGGGGCCTGACCCCCAGCACAGAACTGTTACGCTGTACAACACTCATTAACATGTATCGCCAGGTTACACAGGGGGCCTGACCCCCCAGCACAGAACTGTTACGCTGTACAACACTCATTAACATGTATAGCCAGGTTACACAGGGGCCTGACCCCCCTCCCCCAGCACAGAACTGTTACGCTGTACAACACTCATTAACATGTATAGCCAGGTTACACAGGGGCCTGACCCCCTCCCCAGCACAGAACTGTTACGCTGTACAACACTCATTAACATGTATAGCCAGGTTACACAGGGGCCTGACCCCCAGCACAGAACTGTTACGCTGTACAACACTCATTAACATGTATAGCCAGGTTACACAGGGGCCCTGACCCCCCAGCACAGAACTGTTACGCTGTACAACACTCATTAACATGTATAGCCAGGTTACACAGGGGGCCTGACCCCCAGCACAGAACTGTTACGCTGTACAACACTCATTAACATGTATAGCCAGGTTACACAGGGAGCCTGACCCCCCTCCCCAGCACAGAACTGTTACGCTGTACAACACTCATTAACATGTATAGCCAGGTTACACAGGGGGCCTGACCCCCCCAGCACAGAACTGTTACGCTGTACAACACTCATTAACATGTATCACCAGGTTACACAGGGGCCTGACCCCCCTCAGCACAGAACTGTTATGCTGTACAACACTCATTAACATGTATAGCCAGGTTACACAGGGGGCCTGACCCCCCCCCCCAGCACAGAACTGTTACGCTGTACAACACTCATTAACATGTATCGCCAGGTTACACAGGGGGCCTGACCCCACCCACCAGCACAGAACTGTTACGCTGTACAACACTCATTAACATGTATAGCCAGGTTACACAGGGGGCCTGACCCCCCCCAGCACAGAACTGTTACGCTGTACAACACTCATTAACATGTATCGCCAGGTTACACAGGGGGCCTGACCCCCCCCCCAGCACAGAACTGTTACGCTGTACAACACTCATTAACATGTATAGCCAGGTTACACAGGGGGCCTGACCCCCCCCCCAGCACAGAACTGTTACGCTGTACAACACTCTTTAACATGTATAGTCAGGTTACACAGGAGGCCTGACCCCCCCCCCCAGCACAGAACTGTTACGCTGTACAACACTCATTAACATGTATAGCCAGGTTACACAGGGGGCCTGACCCCCCCCAGCACAGAACTGTTACGCTGTACAACACTCATTAACATGTATAGCCAGGTTACACAGGGGGCCTGACCCCCAGCACAGAACTGTTACGCTGTACAACACTCATTAACATGTATCACCAGGTTACACAGGGGGCCTGACCCCCTCAGCACAGAACTGTTACGCTGTACAACACTCATTAACATGTATAGCCAGGTTACACAGGGGCCTGACCCCCCCCCCCCAGCACAGAACTGTTACGCTGTACAACACTCATTAACATGTATCGCCAGGTTACACAGGGGGCCTGACCCCCAGCACAGAACTGTTACGCTGTACAACACTCATTAACATGTATAGCCAGGTCACACAGGGGCCTGACCCCCCAGCACAGAACTGTTACGCTGTACAACACTCATTAACATGTATAGCCAGGTTACACAGGGGCCTGACCCCCCTCCCCCAGCACAGAACTGTTACGCTGTACAACACTCATTAACATGTATAGCCAGGTTACACAGGGGGCCTGACCCCCCCAGCACAGAACTGTTACGCTGTACAACACTCATTAACATGTATAGCCAGGTTACACAGGGGCCTGACCCCCCCAGCACAGAACTGTTACGCTGTACAACACTCATTAACATGTATAGCCAGGTTACACAGGGGCCTGACCCCCCAGCACAGAACTGTTACGCTGTACAACACTCATTAACATGTATAGCCAGGTTACACAGGGGGCCTGACCCCCCAGCACAGAACTGTTACGCTGTACAACACTCATTAACATGTATAGCCAGGTTACACAGGGGCCTGACCCCCCTCCCCCAGCACAGAACTGTTACGCTGTACAACACTCATTAACATGTATAGCCAGGTTACACAGGGGCCTGACCCCCAGCACAGAACTGTTACGCTGTACAACACTCATTAACATGTATAGCCAGGTTACACAGGGGGCCTGACCCCCCTCCCCAGCACAGAACTGTTACGCTGTACAACACTCATTAACATGTATAGCCAGGTTACACAGGGGCCTGACCCCCCCAGCACAGAACTGTTACGCTGTACAACACTCATTAACATGTATAGCCAGGTTACACAGGGGGCCTGACCCCCCCAGCACAGAACTGTTACGCTGTACAACACTCATTAACATGTATAGCCAGGTTACACAGGGCCTGACCCCCTCCCCCAGCACAGAACTGTTACGCTGTACAACACTCATTAACATGTATAGCCAGGTTACACAGGGGCCTGACCCCCAGCACAGAACTGTTACGCTGTACAACACTCATTAACATGTATAGCCAGGTTACACAGGGGCCTGACCCCCAGCACAGAACTGTTACGCTGTACAACACTCATTAACATGTATAGCCAGGTTACACAGGGGGCCTGACCCCCAGCACAGAACTGTTACGCTGTACAACACTCATTAACATGTATAGCCAGGTTACACAGGGGCCTGACCCCCCCCAGCACAGAACTGTTACGCTGTACAACACTCATTAACATGTATAGCCAGGTTACACAGGGGCCTGACCCCCCCAGCACAGAACTGTTACGCTGTACAACACTCATTAACATGTATCACCAGGTTACACAGGGGCCTGACCCCCTCAGCACAGAACTGTTACGCTGTACAACACTCATTAACATGTATAGCCAGGTTACACAGGGGCCTGACCCCCTCCCCCAGCACAGAACTGTTACGCTGTACAACACTCATTAACATGTATCGCCAGGTTACACAGGGGGCCTGACCCCCCAGCACAGAACTGTTACGCTGTACAACACTCATTAACATGTATAGCCAGGTCACACAGGGGCCTGACCCCCAGCACAGAACTGTTACGCTGTACAACACTCATTAACATGTATCGCCAGGTTACACAGGGGGCCTGACCCCCCCCTCCCCCAGCACAGAACTGTTACGCTGTACAACACTCATTAACATGTATAGCCAGGTTACACAGGGGGCCTGACCCCCAGCACAGAACTGTTACGCTGTACAACACTCATTAACATGTATAGCCAGGTTACACAGGGGCCTGACCCCCCTCCCCAGCACAGAACTGTTACGCTGTACAACACTCATTAACATGTATAGCCAGGTTACACAGGGGGCCTGACCCCCCCAGCACAGAACTGTTACGCTGTACAACACTCATTAACATGTATCACCAGGTTACACAGGGGGCTGACCCCCCTCAGCACAGAACTGTTACGCTGTACAACACTCATTAACATGTATAGCCAGGTTACACAGGGGGCCTGACCCCCCAGCACAGAACTGTTACGCTGTACAACACTCATTAACATGTATAGCCAGGTTACACAGGGGGCCTGACCCCCCAGCACAGAACTGTTACGCTGTACAACACTCATTAACATGTATAGCCAGGTTACACAGGGGCCTGACCCCCCAGCACAGAACTGTTACGCTGTACAACACTCATTAACATGTATAGCCAGGTTACACAGGGGGCCTGACCCCCTCCCCAGCACAGAACTGTTACGCTGTACAACACTCATTAACATGTATAGCCAGGTTACACAGGGGGCCTGACCCCCTCAGCACAGAACTGTTACGCTGTACAACACTCATTAACATGTATCGCCAGGTTACACAGGGGCCTGACCCCCCCAGCACAGAACTGCTACGCTGTACAACACTCATTAACATGTATCGCCAGGTTACACAGGGGGCCTGACCCCCCTCCCCCAGCACAGAACTGTTACGCTGTACAACACTCATTAACATGTATAGCCAGGTTACACAGGGGCCTGACCCCCCCCCCAGCACAGAACTGCTACGCTGTACAACACTCATTAACATGTATAGCCAGGTTACACAGGGGCCTGACCCCCCCAGCACAGAACTGTTACGCTGTACAACACTCATTAACATGTATAGCCAGGTTACACAGGGGGCCTGACCCCCCAGCACAGAACTGTTACGCTGTACAACACTCATTAACATGTATAGCCAGGATACACAGGGGCCTGACCCCCCCAGCACAGAACTGTTACGCTGTACAACACTCATTAACATGTATAGCCAGGTTACACAGGGGCCTGACCCCCTCCCCAGCACAGAACTGTTACGCTGTACAACACTCATTAACATGTATCGCCAGGTTACACAGGGGCCTGACCCCCAGCACAGAACTGTTACGCTGTACAACACTCATTAACATGTATCGCCAGGTTACACAGGGGCCTGACCCCCCCCAGCACAGAACTGCTACGCTGTACAACACTCATTAACATGTATCGCCAGGTTACACAGGGGCCTGACCCCCCAGCACAGAACTGTTACGCTGTACAACACTCATTAACATGTATAGCCAGGTTACACAGGGGCCTGACCCCCCAGCACAGAACTGTTATGCTGTACAACACTCATTAACATGTATAGCCAGGTTACACAGGGGCCTGACCCCCCCAGCACAGAACTGTTACGCTGTACAACACTCATTAACATGTATAGCCAGGATACACAGGGCCTGACCCCCCAGCACAGAACTGTTACGCTGTACAACACTCATTAACATGTATAGCCAGGTTACACAGGGGCCTGACCCCCCTCCCCCAGCACAGAACTGTTACGCTGTACAACACTCATTAACATGTATAGCCAGGTTACACAGGGCCTGACCCCCCCCCCCAGCACAGAACTGTTACGCTGTACAACACTCATTAACATGTATAGCCAGGTTACACAGGGGCCTGACCCCCCCCCCAGCACAGAACTGTTACGCTGTACAACACTCATTAACATGTATAGCCAGGTTACACAGGGGCCTGACCCCCCCAGCACAGAACTGTTACGCTGTACAACACTCATTAACATGTATAGCCAGGTTACACAGGGGGCCTGACCCCCCTCAGCACAGAACTGTTACGCTATACAACACTCATTAACATGTATAGCCAGGTTACACAGGGGCCTGACCCCCTCCCCAGCACAGAACTGTTACGCTGTACAACACTCATTAACATGTATAGCCAGGTTACACAGGGGCCTGACCCCCCTCCCCAGCACAGAACTGTTACGCTGTACAACACTCATTAACATGTATAGCCAGGTTACACAGGGGCCTGACCCCCCAGCACAGAACTGTTACGCTGTACAACACTCATTAACATGTATCGCCAGGTTACACAGGGGGCCTGACCCCCAGCACAGAACTGTTACGCTGTACAACACTCATTAACATGTATAGCCAGGTTACACAGGGGCCTGACCCCCCCAGCACAGAACTGTTACGCTGTACAACACTCATTAACATGTATAGCCAGGTTACACAGGGGCCTGACCCCCCAGCACAGAACTGTTACGCTGTACAACACTCATTAACATGTATAGCCAGGTTACACAGGGGGCCTGACCCCCCAGCACAGAACTGTTACGCTGTACAACACTCATTAACATGTATAGCCAGGTTACACAGGGGCCTGACCCCCCCAGCACAGAACTGTTACGCTGTACAACACTCATTAACATGTATAGCCAGGTTACACAGGGGCCTGACCCCCCAGCACAGAACTGTTACGCTGTACAACACTCATTAACATGTATAGCCAGGTTACACAGGGGCCCTGACCCCCAGCACAGAACTGTTACGCTGTACAACACTCATTAACATGTATAGCCAGGTTACACAGGGGCCTGACCCCCCTCCCCAGCACAGAACTGTTACGCTGTACAACACTCATTAACATGTATAGCCAGGTTACACAGGGGCCTGACCCCCCTCCCCAGCACAGAACTGTTACGCTGTACAACACTCATTAACATGTATAGCCAGGTTACACAGGGGCCTGACCCCCCTCAGCACAGAACTGTTACGCTGTACAACACTCATTAACATGTATCGCCAGGTTACACAGGGGCCTGACCCCCCCCAGCACAGAACTGTTACGCTGTACAACACTCATTAACATGTATAGCCAGGTTACACAGGGAGCCTGACCCCCCTCCCCAGCACAGAACTGTTACGCTGTACAACACTCATTAACATGTATCGCCAGGTTACACAGGGGGCCTGACCCCACCCACCAGCACAGAACTGTTACGCTGTACAACACTCATTAACATGTATAGCCAGGTTACACAGGGGCCTGACCCCCTCCCCCAGCACAGAACTGTTACGCTGTACAACACTCATTAACATGTATAGCCAGGTTACACAGGGGGCCTGACCCCCCTCCCCAGCACAGAACTGTTACGCTGTACAACACTCATTAACATGTATAGCCAGGTTACACAGGGAGCCTGACCCCCAGCACAGAACTGTTACGCTGTACAACACTCATTAACATGTATAGCCAGGTTACACAGGGGGCCTGACCCCCCCCAGCACAGAACTGTTACGCTGTACAACACTCATTAACATGTATAGCCAGGTTACACAGGGGCCTGACCCCCCAGCACAGAACTGTTACGCTGTACAACACTCATTAACATGTATAGCCAGGTTACACAGGGGCCTGACCCCCAGCACAGAACTGTTACGCTGTACAACACTCATTAACATGTATAGCCAGGTTACACAGGGGCCTGACCCCCAGCACAGAACTGTTACGTTGTACAACACTCATTAACATGTATAGCCAGGTTACACAGGGGCCTGACCCCCCTCAGCACAGAACTGTTACGCTGTACAACACTCATTAACATGTATCGCCAGGTTACACAGGGGGCCTGACCCCCCTCCCCCCTCAGCACAGAGCTGTTACGCTGTACAACACTCATTAACATGTATAGCCAGGTTACACAGGGGCCTGACCCCCCCTCAGCACAGAACTGTTACGCTGTACAACACTCATTAACATGTATCGCCAGGTTACACAGGGGGCCTGACCCCCCTCAGCACAGAACTGTTACGCTGTACAACACTCATTAACATGTATAGCCAGGTTACACAGGGAGCCTGACCCCCCTCCCCAGCACAGAACTGTTACGCTGTACAACACTCATTAACATGTATAGCCAGGTTACACAGGGGCCTGACCCCCCCCTCAGCACAGAACTGTTACGCTGTACAACACTCATTAACATGTATCGCCAGGTTACACAGGGGCCTGACCCCCCTCAGCACAGAACTGTTACGCTGTACAACACTCATTAACATGTATAGCCAGGTTACACAGGGAGCCTGACCCCCCCTCCCCAGCACAGAACTGTTACGCTGTACAACACTCATTAACATGTATCGCCAGGTTACACAGGGGCCTGACCCCCCAGCACAGAACTGTTACGCTATACAACACTCAGTAACATGTATAGCCAGGTTACACAGGGAGCCTGACCCCCCCTCCCCAGCACAGAACTGTTATGCTGTACAACACTCAGTAACATGTATAGCCAGGTTACACAGGGGCCTGACCCCCAGCACAGAACTGTTATGCTGTACAACACTCATTAACATGTATAGCCAGGTTACACAGGGGCCTGACCCCCTCCCCCAGCACAGAACTGTTATGCTGTACAACACTCATTAACATGTATAGCCAGGTTACACAGGGGCCTGACCCCCAGCACAGAACTGTTATGCTGTACAACACTCATTAACATGTATAGCCAGGTTACACAGGGGGCCTGACCCCCCCCCCAGCACAGAACTGTTACGCTGTACAACACTCATTAACATGTATAGCCAGGTTACACAGGGGCCTGACCCCCCTCCCCCAGCACAGAACTGTTATGCTGTACAACACTCATTAACATGTATAGCCAGGTTACACAGGGGCCTGACCCCCAGCACAGAACTGTTATGCTGTACAACACTCATTAACATGTATAGCCAGGTTACACAGGGGGCCTGACCCCCCTCAGCACAGAACTGTTACGCTGTACAACACTCATTAACATGTATAGCCAGGTTACACAGGGGCCTGACCCCCCCCAGCACAGAACTGTTATGCTGTACAACACTCATTAACATGTATAGCCAGGTTACACAGGGGCCTGACCCCCCCCAGCCCAGAACTGTTACGCTGTACAACACTCATTAACATGTATAGCCAGGTTACACAGGGGCCTGACCCCCCAGCACAGAACTGTTACGCTGTACAACACTCATTAACATGTATCACCAGGTTACACAGGGGCCTGACCCCCCAGCACAGAACTGTTACGCTGTACAACACTCATTAACATGTATAGCCAGGTTACACAGGGGGCCTGACCCCCCTCCCCAGCACAGAACTGTTACGCTGTACAACACTCATTAACATGTATAGCCAGGTTACACAGGGGGCCTGACCCCCCTCCCCCAGCACAGAACTGTTACGCTGTACAACACTCATTAACATGTATAGCCAGGTTACACAGGGAGCCTGACCCCCCCAGCACAGAACTGTTACGCTGTACAACACTCATTAACATGTATAGCCAGGTTACACAGGGCCTGACCCCCCCAGCACAGAACTGTTACGCTGTACAACACTCATTAACATGTATAGCCAGGAGGGAGGAAGAGAGGAGGGATGGAGAGAGGAGGGAGAGGAGGGATGGAGGGAAGAGAGACGGGGAGTGGAGGAAGGAGAGGAGGGAGGAGAGAGGAGGGAGAGGAGGGATGGAGGGAAGAGAGACGAGGGAGTGGAGGAAGGAGAGGAGGGAGGAGGAGAGGAGGGATGGAGGGAAGAGAGATGAGGGAGAGGAGGGAGGAGAGAGGAGGGATGGAGAGAGGAGAGACGAGGGAGAGGAGGGAGGAGAGGAGAAGAGAGGAGGGAGAGGAGGAAGGAGAGGAGGGAGGAGAGTAGAAGAGAGGAGGGTTGGAGGGAAGAGAGACGAGGGAGAGGAGGAAGGAGAGGTGGGAGGAGAGTAGAAGAGGGAGGGATGGAGGGAAGAGAGACGAGGGAGAGGAGGAAGGAGAGGAGAAGAGAGGAGGGATGGAGGGAAGAGAGACGAGGGAGGGAGGAAGGAGAGGTGGGAGGAGAGTAGAAGAGAGGAGGGATGGAGGGAAGAGGACGAGGGAGAGGAGGAAGGAGAGGAGAAGAGAGGAGGGATGGAGGGAAGAGAGACGAGGGAGAGGAGGAAGGAGGGAGAAGAGGGAGGGATGGAGGGAAGAGAGACGGAGAGAGGGAGAGGAGGAAGGAGAGAAGAGAGGAGATGGAGGGAAGAGAGACGAGGGAGAGGAGGAAGGAGAGGTGGGAGGAGAGTAGAAGAGAGGAGGGATGGAGGGAAGAGGCCCGGGAGAGGAGGAAGGAGAGGAGAGAGAGAGGAGGGATGGAGAGAGGAGAGACGAGGGAGGGAGGGAGGAGAGTAGAAGAGAGGAGGGAGAGGAGGGATGGAGTGAGGAGAGACGAGGGAGAGGAGGGAGGAGAGGAGAGAGGAGGAGAGTAGAGGAGGGATGGAAACATTATCAACAGCAGCACAGCATAAATCCTTAAATAACAGTCTGCTAGTTGGCACATTATACTACCCTCTATGGTGGCTGACTGACTGGCTGATTAACTGACTGGCTGATTAACTGACTGGCTGATTAACACACTATACTACCCTCTATGGTGGCTGACTGACTGGCTGATTAACTGACTGGCTGATTAACTGACTGGCTGATTAACTCACTGGCTGATAAACTGACTGGCTGATTAACTGACTGGCTGATTAACACACTATACTACCCTCTATGGTGGCTGACTGACTGGCTGATTAACTGACTGGCTGATTAACTGACTGGCTGATTAACTGACTGGCTGATTAACTGACTGGCTGATTAACACACTATACTACCCTCTATGGTGGCTGACTGACTAGTTGATTAACTGACTGGCTGATTAACTGACTGGCTGATTAACTCACTGGCTGATTAACTGACTGGCTGATAAACTGACTGGCTGATTAACTGACTGGCTGATTAACTGACTGGCTGATAAACTGACTGGCTGATTAACTGACTAGTTGATTAACTGACTGGCTAATTAACTGACTGGCTGATAAACTGACTGGCTGATTAACACACTATACTACCCTCTATGGTGGCTGACTGACTGGCTGATAAACTGACTGGCTGATTAACACATTATACTACCCTCTATGGTGGCTGACTGACTAGTTGATTAACTGACTGGCTGATTAACTGACTGGCTGATAAACTGACTGGCTGATTAACTGACTGGCTGATTAACTGACTGGCTGATTAACTGACTGGCTGATTAACTGACTGGCTGATTAACTGACTGGCTGATTAACTGACTGGCTGATTAACTGACTGGCTGATTAACTGACTGGCTGATTAACTGACTGGCTGATTAACTGACTGGCTGATTAACTGACTGGCTGATTAACTGACTGGCTGATTAACTGACTGGCTGATTAACTGACTGGCTGATTAACTGACTGGCTGATAAACTGACTAGTTGATTAACTGACTGGCTGATTAACTGACTGGCTGATTAACTGACTGGCTGATTAACTGACTGGCTGATAAACTGACTAGTTGATAAACTGACTGGCTGATTAACTGACTGGCTGATTAACTGACTGGCTGATAAACTGACTGGCTGATTAACTGACTGGCTGATAAACTGACTAGTTGATTAACTGACTGGCTGATAAACTGACTGGCTGATAAACTGACTGGCCGATTAACTGACTAGTTGATTAACTGACTGGCTGATTGACTGACTGCTGCTTAAAGCGGCAGCTGGCCTTCTGCCATGTGCTGCCTCCTCGTTGCTCCCTCAGCCCTCAGCCTTAACTGATGATAATGGTTCCATGCTGCCTCGTTGCTCCCTCAGCCTTAACTGATGATAATGGTTCCATGCTGCCTCGTTGCTCCCTCAGCCCTCAGCCTTAACTGATGATAATGGTTCCATGCTGCCTCGTTGCTCCCTCAGCCCTAACTGATGATAATGGTTCCATGCTGCCTCGTTGCTCCCTCAGCCTTAACTGATGATAATGGTTCCATGCTGCCTCGTTGCTCCCTCAGCCCTCAGCCTTAACTGATGCTAATGGTTCCATGCTGCCTCGTTGCTCCCTCAGCCCTCAGCCCTAACTGATGCTAATGGTTCCATGCTGCCTCGTTGCTCCCTCAGCCCTCAGCCTTAACTGATGCTAATGGTTCCATGCTGCCTCGTTGCTCCCTCAGCCCTAACTGATGATAATGGTTCCATGCTGCCTCGTTGCTCCCTCAGCCCTAACTGATGCTAATGGTTCCATGCTGCCTCGTTGCTCCCTCAGCCCTCAGCCCTAACTGATGCTAATGGTTCCATGCTGCCTCGTTGCTCCCTCAGCCCTAACTGATGATAATGGTTCCATGCTGCCTCGTTGCTCCCTCAGCCCTAACTGATGCTAATGGTTCCATGCTGCCTCGTTGCTCCCTCAGCCCTAACTGATGATAATGGTTCCATGCTGCCTCGTTGCTCCCTCATCCCTCAGCTAATGGTTCCATGCTGCCTCGTTGCTCCCTCAAACTGATGATAATGGTTCCATGCTGCCTCATTGGTCCCTCAGCCCTCAGCCCTAACTGATGCTAATGGTTCCATGCTGCCTCGTTGCTCCCTCAGCCCTCAGCCCTAACTGATGATAGTGGTTCCATGCTGCCTCGTTGCTCCCTCAGCCCTCAGCCCTAACTGATGCTAATGGTTCCATGCTGCCTCGTTGCTCCCTCAGCCCTAACTGATGATAATGGTTCCATGCTGCCTCGTTGCTCCCTCAGCCCTCAGCCCTAACTGATGATAGTGGTTCCAAGCTGCCTCGTTGGTCCCTCAGCCCTAACTGATGCTAATGGTTCCATGCTGCCTCATTGCTCCTCAGCCCTCAGCCCTAACTGAGCCCTAACTGATGCTAATGGTTCCATGCTGCCTCGTTGCTCCCTCAGCCCTCTAGATGCTCCAGATGCTGCACCTGAAGCTAGATGTGTCTCCGGCTGTCTTGTTGCTCTCACACTGTAATGTATTCTAATGACTGTACTGGAGCCAAGGGAATAAATACACTGCTTGTCAAAATGCACCTGTTCTGATTTTAAAGTCTGTTCCCTCATGTAACATTTCTCCTTCTCTTGATCTCTCTGTCTACCTTTCTGGACCTCTCTCTTCACTCTCTGTATCTCTCTCCATCCCTCTCTGTATCCCTCTCCATCCCTCTCTCCCCTGATCTCTCTCTTCACTCTCTGTATCCCTCTCCCCATCCCTCTCCCCCTGATCTCTCTCTTCACTCTCTGTATCCCTCTCTCCATCCCTCTCTCCATCCCTCTCTCCATCCCTCTCTCCCCTGATCTCTCTCTTCACTCTCTGTATCCCTCTCTCCATCCCTCTCTCCATCCCTCTCTCCATCCCTCTCTCCCTGATCTCTCTCTTCACTCTCTGTATCCCTCTCCCCATCCCTCTCCCCATCCCTCTCTCCATCCCTCTCCCCATCCCTCTCCCCATCCCTCTCCATCCCTCTCTCCCTGATCTCTCTCTTCACTCTCTGTATCCCTCTCCCCATCCCTCTCCCCATCCCTCTCTCCATCCCTCTCCCCATCCCTCTCTCCATCCCTCTCTCCCCTGATCTCTCTCTTTCACTCTCTGTATCCCTCTCTCCATCCCTCTCTCCCCTGATCTCTCTCTTCACTCTCTCCATCCCTCTCTCCATCCCTCTCACCATCCCTCTCTCCCCTGATCTCTCTCTTCACTCTCTGTATCCCTCTCTCCATCCCTCTCTCCATCCCTCTCCATCCCTCTCTCCATCCCTCTCTCCATCCCTCTCTCCCCTGATCTCTCTCTTCACTCTCTGTATCCCTCTCTCCATCCCTCTCTCCCCTGATCTCTCTCTTCACTCTCTGTATCCCTCTCCCCATCCCTCTCTCCATCCCTCTCTCCATCCCTCTCTCCCCTGATCTCTCTCTTCACTCTCTGTATCCCTCTCTCCATCCCTCTCTCCATCCCTCTCCCCATCCCTCTCTCCCTGATCTCTCTCTTCACTCTCTGTATCTCTCTCTCCATCCCTCTCTCCCCCGATCTCTCTCTTCACTCTCTGTATCTCTCTCTCCATCCCTCTCTCCATCCCTCTCTCCATCCCTCTCTCCATCCCTCTCTCCATCCCTCTCTCCCCTGATCTCTCTCTTCACTCTCTGTATCCCTCTCTCCATCCCTCTCTCCCCTGATCTCTCTCTTCACTCTCTCCATCCCTCTCTCCATCCCTCTCTCCCCTGATCTCTCTCTTCACTCTCTGTATCCCTCTCTCCATCCCTCTCTCCCTGATCTCTCTCTTCACTCTCTGTATCCCTCTCCATCCCTCTCTCCCCTGATCTCTCTCTTCACTCTCTGTATCCCTCTCTCCATCCCTCTCTCCCCTGATCTCTCTCTTCACTCTCTGTATCCCTCTCTCCATCCCTCTCTCCCCTGATCTCTCTCTTCACTCTCTGTATCCCTCTCCATCCCTCTCTCCCCTGATCTCTCTCTTCACTCTCTGTATCCCTCTCCCCATCCCTCTCTCCCTGATCTCTCTCTTCACTCTCTGTATCCCTCTCTCCATCCCTCTCTCCCCTGATCTCTCTCTTCACTCTCTGTATCCCTCTCTCCATCCCTCTCTCCATCCCTCTCCATCCCTCTCTCCCCTGATCTCTCTCTTCACTCTCTGTATCCCTCTCTCATCCCTCTCTCCCCTGATCTCTCTCTTCACTCTCTGTATCCCTCTCCATCCCTCTCTCCCCTGATCTCTCTCTTCACTCTCTGTATCCCTCTCCATCCCTCTCTCCCCTGATCTCTCTCTTCACTCTCTGTATCCCTCTCTCCATCCCTCTCTCCCCTGATCTCTCTCTTCACTCTCCCCATCCCTCTCTCCCCTGATCTCTCTCTTCACTCTCCCCATCCCTCTCTCCCCTGATCTCTCTCTTCACTCTCTGTATCCCTCTCTCCATCCCTCTCTCCCCTGATCTCTCTCTTCACTCTCTGTATCTCTCTCCATCCCTCTCTCCCCTGATCTCTCTCTTCACTCTCTGTATCCCTCTCTCCCCTGATCTCTCTCTCCACTCTCTGTATCCCTCTCTCCCTGATCTCTCTCTTCACTCTCTGTATCCCTCTCTCCCCTGATCTCTCTCGCCACTCTCTGTATCTCTCTCTCCTGATCTCTCTCTTCACTCTCTGTATCCCTCTCTCCCCTGATCTCTCTCTTCACTCTCTGTATCTCTCTCCATCCCTCTCTCCCTGATCTCTCTCTTCACTCTCTGTATCCCTCTCTCCCCTGATCTCTCTCGCCACTCTCTGTATCCCTCTCTCCCCTGATCTCTCTCTTCACTCTCTGTATCCCTCTCTCCCTGATCTCTCTCTTCACTCTCTGTATCCCTCTCTCCCTGATCTCTCTCTTCACTCTCTGTATCCCTCTCTCCCTGATCTCTCTCTTCACTCTCTGTATCCCTCTCTCCATCCCTCTCTCCCCTGATCTCTCTCTTCACTCTCCCCATCCCTCTCTCCCCTGATCTCTCTCTTCACTCTCCCCATCCCTCTCTCCCCTGATCTCTCTCTTCACTCTCTGTATCTCTCTCCATCCCTCTCTCCCCTGATCTCTCTCTTCACTCTCTGTATCCCTCTCCATCCCTTTCTCCCCTGATCTCTCTCTTCACTCTCTGTATCCCTCTCTCCCCTGATCTCTCTCGCCACTCTCTGTATCCCTCTCTCCCTGATCTCTCTCTTCACTCTCTGTATCCCTCTCTCCCCTGATCTCTCTCTCCACTCTCTGTATCCCTCTCTCCCTGATCTCTCTCTTCACTCTCTGTATCCCTCTCTCCCCTGATCTCTCTCTCCACTCTCTGTATCCCTCTCTCCCCTGATCTCTCTCTTCACTCTCTGTATCCCTCTCCATCCCTCTCTCCCCTGATCTCTCTCTTCACTCTCTCCATCCCTCTCTCCATCCCTCTCTCCCTGATCTCTCTCTTCACTCTCTGTATCCCTCTCTCCATCCCTTTCTCCCTTGATCTCTCTCACAATGTCACTGTATCCCTCTCTCAATCTTTCACGCTCTCTCCTCTCCTCCCTCTTGTCCTCTAGCTGCCTTGATAAGGGGCAACAGGAAGAATTGTGCCCAGTTCTCCGGCTCATTGGATTGGTTGATCAGCCGGTTGGAGAGACTGGAGGCCTCGTCTGGTATGTGATCTATAATCAATATATCCTTTTGACCCTCCTGTACGGCATTATCACATATCACTGTTGCAGCAGCATAGACAATCTGTAATCTGTAGTAGTATCACTGTTACAGTATAGCCAGAGAGAATAGAGAGAGGGGGGGGAGAGAGAGAGAGACAGAGAATGAGGAGGTAGAGAGAGACAGAGAATGAGGAGGGAGAGAGAGACAGAGAATGAGGAGGGAGAGAGAGAGAGAATGAGGAGGGAGAGAGAGAGAATGAGGAGGGAGAGAGAGAGAGAGAATGAGGAGAGAGACAGAGAATGAGGGAGAGAGATAGAGAATGAGGGAGAGCGAGAGCGAGGGAGAAAATAAGAGGGAGAGATAGAAAATGAGGGAGAGAGAGAATGATATAGAGGGAGAGAGAAAAGGAGAGAATGAGAGGGAGAGAGAGAGAATGAGAGGAAGAGAGAGAAAATGAGAGAGAGAAATAGAGGAAGAGAGACAGAGGAGGGTAGGAGATAGGAGGAGGAGGGAGAGAGAGAGAGAATGAGAGGGAGAGAGACAGAGGAAGAGGGAGAGAGATGCAGGAGGAGGGAGGGAGACAGAATGAGGAGGGAGATAGAGAGAGAGGACGAGGAGGGAGAGAGAGAGAGAATGAGAGGGAGAGAGGGAATGAGATGGAGAGAGACAGAGGATGAGGAGGAGGGAGAGAGACAGAGGAGGAGGAGGAGGGAGAGAGACAGAGGAGGAGGAGGGGGAAGAGGAGGAGGAGGAGGGAGGCAGAATGAGGAGGGAGAGAGAGAGAGGACGAGTAGGGAGAGAGGGAGATATAGAACAAAACAGATTTCTTCCCCATTTCTACTTCCTGCCGCAAGGTGTTGGCTGCAGTGTGGATTCTCCTCTCCTCTCCTCTATTCTCTTCTCCTCTCCTCTCCTCCCTCCTCTCCCTCATCCCTCCTCTCTCCATCCCCCCCTTCCCTCCTCTCCTCTCCTCTCCTCTCCTCTGAGCGTGTACGTAGGTGTGGATTCTCCTCTCCTTTCCTCTCCTCTCCTCCCTCCTCTCCCTCATCCCTCCTCTCCCTCATCCCTCCTCTCTCCATCCTGCCCTTCCCTCCCCTCCCCTCCTCTCCTCTCCTCTCCTCTCCTCTCCTCTCCTCTCTCTCCTCTCCTCTCTCCTCTCCTCTCCTCTCCTCCCTCCTCTCCTCTCCTCTCCTCTCCTCCCTCCTCTCCCTCATCCCTCCTTTCCCTCATCCCTCCTCTCCCTCATCCCTCCTCTCTCCATCCTCTCCTTCCCTCCCCTCCCCTCCTCTCCTCTCCTCTCCTCTCCTCTCCTCTCCTCTCCTCTCCTCTCCTCTCCTCTCCTCCCTCCTCTCCCTCATCCCTCCTCTCTCCATCCTCCCCTTCCCTCCCCTCCCCTCCTCTCCTCTCCTCTAAGCGTGTACGTAGGTGTGGATTCTCCTCTCCTCTCTTCTCCTCTCCTCTCCTCCCTCCTCTCCCTCCTCCCTCCTCTCCCTCATCCCTCCTCTCTCCATCCCTCCTCTCCTCTCCTCTCCTCTCCTCTCCTCCCTCCTCTCCCTCATCCCTCCTTTCCCTCATCCCTCCTCTCCCTCATCCCTCCTCTCTCCATCCTCTCCTTCCCTCCCCTCCCCTCCTCTCCTCTCCTCTCCTCTCCTCTCCTCTCCTCTCCTCTCCTCCTTCCTCTCCTCTCCTCTCCCTCATCCCTCCTCTCTACATCCTCCCCTTCCCTCCCCTCCCCTCCTCTCCTCTCCTCTCCTCTGATCGTGTACGTAGGTGTGGATTCTCCTCTCCTCTCCTCTCTTCTCCTCTCCTCTCCTCCCTCCTCTCCCTCATCCCTCCTCTCCCTCATCCCTCCTCTCCCTCATCCCTCCCTCCCCTCCCCTCCCCTCCCCTCCCCTCCTCTCCTCTCCTCTCCTCTCCTCTCCTCTCCTCTCCTCTCCTCTCCCCTCCTCTCCTCTCCTCTCCTCTCCTCTCCCCTCCCTCCCCTCCCCTCCTCTCCTCTCTCCTCTCCTCTCCTCTGAGCGTGTCTACGTAGGTGGATGAAAGCTAGAGACGAGCAGAGCGGCCACTCATTCCACCAGAGTTATGAAACGTCTAACATGCCTCATATCTAACACCATACAAACATATATCTCTGTGAGCATGTTCTTAAACCCTTCCCACGAGGAGAGGTGAATTAGAGATGACCAGGCATATACCCGGTGACTCAGTCTATTTCTGGTTTGAATATTGTAGAACAGAATGAGGAGACATTTATAGTTGACGGGTGGCCACTCTAGTTCTACTGTAAGTCACGGAGGTGGGATAGAGTGCATTTCCTCCACACTCTCTCCCCTCACCTAGAGAGGTACACCTGAATGCACATGAACTCATCCTCATACTCCTCCCCTCACCTAGAGAGGTACTGAATGCACATGAACTCATCCTCATACTCCTCCCCTCACCTAGAGAGGTACTGTACAGGAGGTACAGTGAGGAGGGTCTAGGGTTGGTTTGACCACGAGGAGAGGTGAATTAGAGATGTCTGGTGCAGTGAGGAGGGTCTAGGGTTGGTTTGACCACGAGGAGAGGTGAATTAGAGATGACTGGTGCAGTGAGGAGGGTTGGTTTGACCACGAGGAGCGGTGAATTAGAGATGACTGGTGCAGTGAGGAGGGTCTAGGGTTGGTTTGACCACGAGTAGAGGTGAATTAGAGATGACTGGTGCAGTGAGGAGGGTCTAGGGTTGGTTTGACCACGAGGAGAGGTGAATTAGAGATGACTGGTGCAGTGAGGAGGGTCTAGGGTTGGTTTGGAGACGAGGAGCGGTGAATTAGAGATGACTGGTGCAGTGAGGAGGGTCTAGGGTTGGTTTGACCACGAGGAGCGGTGAATTAGAGATGACTGGTGCAGTGAGGAGGGTTGGTTTGACCACGAGGAGAGGTGAATTAGAGATGACTGGTGCAGTGAGGAGGGTCTAGGGTTGGTTTGACCATGAGGAGAGGTGAATTAGAGATGACTGGTGCAGTGAGGAGGGTCTAGGGTTGGTTTGACCACGAGGAGTGGTGAATTAGAGATGTCTGGTGCAGTGAGGAGGGTCTAGGGTTGGTTTGACCACGAGGAGCGGTGAATTAGAGATGACTGGTGCAGTGAGGAGGGTCTAGGGTTGGTTTGACCACGAGGAGCGGTGAATTAGAGATGACTGGTGCAGTGAGGAGGGTCTAGGGTTGGTTTGACCATGAGGAGAGGTGAATTAGAGATGACTGGTGCAGTGAGGAGGGTCTAGGGTTGGTTTGACCACGAGGAGAGGTGAATTAGAGATGACTGGTGCAGTGAGGAGGGTCTAGGGTTGGTTTGACCACGAGGAGAGGTGAATTAGAGATGACTGGTGCAGTGAGGAGGGTCTAGGGTTGGTTTGACCACGAGGAGCGGTGAATTAGAGATGACTGGTGCAGTGAGGAGGGTCTAGGGTTGGTTTGACCACGAGGAGAGGTGAATTAGAGATGACTGGTGCAGTGAGGAGGGTCTAGGGTTGGTTTGACCATGAGGAGCGGTGAATTAGAGATGACTGGTGCAGTGAGGAGGGTCTAGGGTTGGTTTGACCACGAGGAGAGGTGAATTAGAGATGACTGGTGCAGTGAGGAGGGTCTAGGGTTGAGTACTTTCCTGGTATTTTACAAATGTCCCAACCTGCGAATAAATCACTTTTCTCCCTGGTAACACAGTATTTCCTGCCAGAACGAGGCTAGTATAGGATAGTATAGGCTGGTATAGGCTGGTATAGGCTAGTATAGGCTAGTATAGGCTGGTATAGCTTTTATACCTTTCATAGTTAGCCTCAGTGTGAAATGTGATTCAACTGTGTTGGTGTTTACATCTCGTCTAGCATTCAGGGATCCTGTTTGTTGGGGTTTATAACTCATCTGTCATTCAGGGATCCTGTTTGTTCGTGTTTATAACTCATCTGGCATTCAGGAATCCTGTTTGTTGGTGTTTATAACTCATCTGGCATTCAGGGATCCTGTTTGTTGGTGTTTATAACTGGTCTGGCATTCGGGGATCCTGTTTGTTGGTGTTTATAACTCATCTGGCATTCAGGGATCCTGTTTGTTGGTGTTTATAACTGGTCTGGCATTCAGGAATCCTGTTTGTTGCTGTTTATAACTGGTCTGACATTCAGGGATCCTGTTTGTTGGTGTTTATAACTCATCTGGCATTCAGGAATCCTGTTTGTTGGGGTTTATAACTCATCTGGCATTCATGAATCCTGTTGGTGTTGGTGTTTACAACTGGTCTGGCATTCAGGGATCCTGTTTGTTGGTGTTTATAACTCATCTGGCATTCAGGGATCCTGTTTGTTGGTGTTTATAACTCATCTGGCATTCAGGGATCCTGTTTGTTGGTGTTTATAACTCATCTGACATTCAGGGATCCTGTTTGTTGGTGTTTATAACTCGTCTGGCATTCAGGGATCCTGTTTGTTGGTGTTTATAACTCATCTGACATTCAGGGATCCTGTTTGTTGGTGTTTATAACTCGTCTGGCATTCAGGGATCCTGTTTGTTGGTGTTTATAACTCATCTGGCATTCAGGGATCCTGTTTGTTGGTGTTTATAACTCATCTGACATTCAGGGATCCTGTTTGTTGGTGTTTATAACTTGTCTGGCATTCAGGGATCCTGTTTGTTGGTGTTTATAACTCATCTGGCAATCAGGGATCCTGTTTGTTGGTGTTTATAACTCATCTGTCATTCAGGGATCCTGTTTGTTCGTGTTTATAACTCATCTGTCATTCAGGGATCCTGTTTGTTCGTGTTTATAACTCATCTGGCATTCAGGAATCCTGTTTGTTGGGGTTTTGTAATTCCGTTCTCCATATGTCCTGGAGGTCCTTCACTGTGTCCTGGTGGAGAGTCCTGAAGCTCTCATCATCATCAAGGGACAGTTCATTTAAGTTAGTAGTGTGTTGGTGTGATACTAACTCTGTGCTGGTTGTGTTCAGGGATCTTGGAGGTCCTTCACTGTGTCCTGGTGGAGAGTCCTGAAGCTCTGAACATCATCAAGGAGGGACACATCAAGTCAATCATCTCTCTGCTAGACAAACATGGACGCAACCACAAGGTGGGTAGAGGAGACTAGAGGAGACCACCTACCTATAAACCAGGTATTATAGATAACCACAAGGTGGGTAGAGGAGACCACCTACCTATAAACCAGGTATTATAGGTAACCACAAGGTGGGTAGAGGAGACCACCTACCTATAAACCAGGTATTATAGATAACCACAAGGTGGGTAGAGACCACCTACCTATAAACCAGGTATTATAGATAACCACAAGGTGGGTAGAGACCACCTACCTATAAACCAGGTATTATAGATAACCACAAGGTGGGTAGAGGAGACCACCTACCTAGGTATTATAGACCACCTACCTATAAACCAGGTATTATAGATAACCACAAGGTGGGTGGAGTAGAGAGACCACCTACCTATAAACCAGGTATTATAGATAACCACAAGGTGGGTAGAGGAGACCACCTACCTATAAACCAGGTATTATAGATAACCACAAGGTGGGTAGAGGAGACCTCCTACCTATAAACCAGAGAGATAGACCACCTACCTATAAACCAGGTATTATAGATAACCACAAGGTGGGTAGAGGAGACTAGCTACCTATAAACCAGGTATTATAGATAACCACAAGGTGGGTAGAGGAGACCACCTACCTATAAACCAGGTATTATAGGTAACCACAAGGTGGGTAGAGGAGACCACCTACCTATAAACCAGGTATTATAGATAACCACAAGGTGGGTAGAGGAGACCACCTACCTATAAACCAGGTATTATAGATAACCACAAGGTGGGTAGGGAGACTAGAGGAGACCACCTACCTATAAACCAGGTATTATAGATAACCACAATGTGGGTAGAGGAGACTAGAGGAGACCACCTACCTATAAACCAGGTATTATAGATAACCACAAGGTGGGTAGAGGAGACCACCTACCTATAAACCAGGTATTATAGATAACCACAAGGTGGGTAGAGGAGACCACCTACCTATAAACCAGGTATTATAGATAACCACAAGGTGGGTAGAGGAGACCACCTTATAAACCAGGTATTATAGATAACCACAAGGTGGGTAGAGGAGACCACCTACCTATAAACCAGGTATTATAGATAACCACAAGGTGGGTAGAGGAGACCACCTATCTATAAACCAGGTATTATAGATAACCACAAGGTGGGTAGAGGAGACCACCTACCTATAAACCAGGTATTATAGATAACCACAAGGTGGGTAGAGGAGACCACCTACCTATAAACCAGGTATTATAGATAACCACAAGGTGGGTAGAGGGTAGACCACCTACCTATAAACCAGGTATTATAGATAACCACAAGGTGGGTAGAGGAGACCACCTACCTATAAACCAGGTATTATAGATAACCACAAGGTGGGTAGAGGGAGACCACCTACCTATTAACCAGGTATTATAGATAACCACAAGGTGGGTAGAGGAGACCACTTACCTATAAACCACCCTACCTATAAACCAGGTATTATAGATAACCACAAGGTGGGTAGAGGAGACCACCTACCTATAAACCAGGTATTATAGATAACCACAAGGTGGGTAGAGAACCTACCTATAAACCAGGTATTATAGATAACCACAAGGTGGGTAGAGGAGACCACCTATCTATAAACCAGGTATTATAGATAACCACAAGGTGGGTAGAGACCACCTACCTATAAACCAGGTATTATAGATAACCACAAGGTGGGTAGAGGAGACCACCTACCTATAAACCAGGTATTATAGATAACCACAAGGTGGGTAGAGGAGACTAGAGGAGACCACCTACCGATAAACCAGGTATTATAGATAACCACAAGGTGGGTAGAGGAGACTAGAGGAGACCACCTACCTATAAACCAGGTATTATAGATAACCACAAGGTGGGTAGAGGAGACCACCTATCTATAAACCAGGTATTATATATGACCACAAGGTGGGTAGAGGACACCACCTACCTATAAACCAGGTATTATAGATAACCACAAGGTGGGTAGAGGAGACCACCTACCTATAAACCAGGTATTATAGATAACCACAAGGTGGGTAGAGGAGACCACCTACCTATAAACCAGGTATTATAGATAACCACAAGGTGGGTAGAGGAGACCACCTACCTATAAACCAGGTATTATAGATAACCACAATGTGGGTAGAGGAGACTAGAGGAGACCACCTACCTATAAACCAGGTATAAACCAGGTATACCTATAAACCAGATAAGATAACCACAAGGTGGGTAGAGGAGACCACCTACCTATAAAACCAGGTATTATAGATAACCACAAGGTGGGTAGACCACCTACCTATAAACCAGGTATTATAGATAACCACAAGGTGGGTAGAGGAGACCACCTACCTATAAACCAGGTATTATAGATAACCACAAGGTGGGAGACTAGAGGAGACCACCTACTATAAACCAGGTATTATAGATAACCACAAGGTGGGTAGAGACCACCTACCTATAAACCAGGTATTATAGATAACCACAAGGTGGGTAGAGGAGACCACCTACCTATAAACCAGGTATTATAGGTAACCACAAGGTGGGTAGAGGAGACCACCTACCTATAAACCAGGTATTATAGATAACCACAAGGTGGGTAGAGGAGACCACCTACCTATAAACCAGGTATTATAGATAACCACAAGGTGGGTAAGGAGACCACCTACCTATTAACCAGGTATTATAGATAACCACAAGGTGGGTAGAGGAGACCACTTACCTATAAACCAGGTATTATAGATAACCACAAGGTGGGTAGAGGAGACCACCTACCTATAAACCAGGTATTATAGATAACCACAAGGTGGGTAGAGGAGACCACCTACCTATAAACCAGGTATTATAGATAACCACAAGGTGGGTAGAGACCACCTACCTATAAACCAGGTATTATAGATAACCACAAGGTGGGTAGAGATAACCACAAGGTGGGTAGACCACCTATCTATAAACCAGGTATTATAGATAACCACAAGGTGGGTAGAGACCACCTACCTATAAACCAGGTATTATAGATAACCACAAGGTGGGTAGAGGAGACCACCTACCTATAAACCAGGTATTATAGATAACCACAAGGTGGGTAGAGGAGACTAGAGGAGACCACCTACCGATAAACCAGGTATTATAGATAACCACAAGGTGGGTAGAGGAGACTAGAGGAGACCACCTACCTATAAACCAGGTATTATAGATAACCACAAGGTGGGTAGAGGAGACCACCTATCTATAAACCAGGTATTATATATAACCACAAGGTGGGTAGAGGACACCACCTACCTATAAACCAGGTATTATAGATAACCACAAGGTGGGTAGAGGAGACCACCTACCTATAAACCAGGTATTATAGATAACCACAAGGTGGGTAGAGGAGACCACCTACCTATAAACCAGGTATTATAGATAACCACAATGTGGGTAGAGGAGACTAGAGGAGACCACCTACCTATAAACCAGGTATTATAGATAACCACAAGGTGGGTAGAGGTGACCACCTACCTATAAACCAGGTATTATAGATAACCACAAGGTGGGTAGAGGAGACCACCTACCTATAAACCAGGTATTATAGATAACCACAAGGTGGGTAGAGGAGACCACCTTCCTATAAACCAGGTATTATAGATAACCACAAGGTGGGTAGAGGAGACCACCTACCTATAAACCAGGTATTATAGATAACCACAAGGTGGGTAGAGGAGACCACCTATCCTATAAACCAGGTATTATAGATAACCACAAGGTGGGTAGAGACCACCTACCTATAAACCAGGTATTATAGATAACCACAAGGTGGGTAGAGGAGACCACCTACCTATAAACCAGGTATTATAGGTAACCACAAGGTGGGTAGAGGAGACCACCTACCTATAAACCAGGTATTATAGATAACCACAAGGTGGGTAGAGGAGACCACCTACCTATAAACCAGGTATTATAGATAACCACAAGGTGGGTAGAGGAGACCACCTACCTATTAACCAGGTATTATAGATAACCACAAGGTGGGTAGAGGAGACCACCTACCTATAAACCAGGTATTATAGATAACCACAAGGTGGGTAGAGACCACCTACCTATAAACCAGGTATTATAGATAA
>NW_026287543.1:25000-40000 GCF_023373465.1 Oncorhynchus keta | reverse complement strand
CAACTGGCGGACAGATACATTCTCCTGTAAAATGTCTCGATAAACTTGGGAATTAATTTTCCGTCGATGACAGCAAGCGTTCCAGGTCCTGAGGCAGCAAAGCAGCCCCAAACCATGATGCTTCCTCCACCAGACTTTACCGTTGGGATGAGGTTTTGATGTTGGTGTCCTGTGACTTTTTCTCCACCGTGTGTGTTCCTTCCAAACAACTCAACTGTAGTTCCATCTGTCCACAGAATATTCTGCCAGTAGCGCTGTGGAACATCCAGGTGCTCTTCTGCAAACTACAGACGTGCAGCAATGGGTTTTTTAGACAGCAGTGGCTTCTCCCGTGGTGTCCTCCCATGAACACCATTCTTGTTTAGTGTTTTACGTATCGTAGACTCGTCAACAGAGATGTTAGCATCTTCCAGAGGTTTCTGTAAGTCTTTAGCTGACACTCTAGGATTCTTCTTAACCTCACTGAGCATTCTGCTCTGTGCTCTTGCAGTCATCTTTGCAGGCCGGCCACTCATAGGGAGAGTAGCAACAGTGCTGAACTTTCTCCATTTATAGACCATCTGTCTTGCCGTGGACTGATGAACATCAAGGTTCTTAGAGATACTTTTGCAACCCTTTCCAGCTTTATGCAAGTCAACAATTCTTAATCTCCGGTCTTCTGAGGTCTCTTTTGTTTGAAGTATGGTTCACATCAGGCAATGCTTCTTGAGAATAGCAAACAACATTTTTTTGAGTGTTTTTTATAGGACAAGGCAGCTCTAACCAACATATCCAATCTCGTCTCATTGATTGGACTCCAGGTTAGCTGTTTGGAGAAGTCATTAGCCTTGGGGGGGTTCATATACTTTATCCAACCTACACTGTGAATGTTTAAATGATGTATTCAATATAGACAAGAAAAACAACATTGTTCCAGTATTGAACTTTAACCGACATTAACCCCTTGTTATCCTTCTTCCCACATGGCAGCATGAGGCCTAACATCTTCCTGGGTGTGAGTGAAGGCTCCGCCCAGTACAGGAAGTGGTATTATGAGCTGATGGTGGACCAGGTGTTACCCTTCGTTACGGCCGAAGCCACACATCTCAGAGTGGGCTGGGCCACCACGGACGGCTACCAACCCTACCCCGGGGGAGGAGAGGGCTGGGGGGGAAACGGGCTCGGTGACGACCTGTACTCCTACGGCTTCGACGGCTTGCACCTGTGGTCAGGTAAGATGGCTAGTCTATTATATTCACCTGTGGTCAGGTAAGATAGCTAGTCTGTTATATTCACCTGTGGTCAGGTAAGATAGCTAGTCTATTATATTCACCTGTGGTCAGGTAAGATAGCTAGTCTGTTATATTCACCTGTGGTCCGGTAAGATAGCTAATCTGTTATATTCACCTGTGGTCAGGTAAGATAGCTAATCTGTTATATTCACCTGTGGTCAGGTAAGATAGCTAGTCTGTTATATTCACCTGTGGTCAGGTAAGATAGCTAGTCTGTTATATTCACCTGTGGTCAGGTAAGATAGCTAGTCTATTATATTCACCTGTGGTCAGGTAAGATAGCTAATCTGTTATATTCACCTGTGGTCAGGTAAGATAGCTAGTCTATTATATTCACCTGTGGTCAGGTAAGATAGCTAATCTGTTATATTCACCTGTGGTCAGGTAAGATAGCTAGTCTATTATATTCACCTGTGGTCAGGTAAGATAGCTAGTCTATTATATTCACCTGTGGTCAGGTAAGATAGCTAGTCTATTATATTCACCTGTGGTCAGGTAAGATAGCTAATCTGTTATATTCACCTGTGGTCAGGTAAGATAGCTAGTCTATTATATTCACCTGTGGTCAGGTAAGATAGCTAGTCTATTATATTCACCTGTGGTCAGGTAAGATAGCTAGTCTATTATATTCACCTGTGGTCAGGTAAGATAGCTAGTCTATTATATTCACCTGTGGTCAGGTAAGATAGCTAGTCTATTATATTCACCTGTGGTCAGGTAAGATAGCTAGTCTATTATATTCACCTGTGGTCAGGTAAGATAGCTAGTCTATTATATTCACCTGTGGTCAGGTAAGATAGCTAGTCTATTATATTCACCTGTGGTCAGGTAAAATAGCTAGTCTATTATATTCACCTGTGGTCAGGTAAGATAGCTAATATGTTATATTCACCTGTAGTCAGGTTAGATAGTTACTATATTATATTCACCTGTAGTCAGGTTAGATAGTTACTATATTATATTTACTTGTAGTCAGGTTAGATAGTTACTATATTATATTCACCTGTAGTCAGGTTAGATAGTTACTATATTATATTCACCTGTAGTCAAGTTAGATAGTTACTATATTATATTCACCTGTAGTCAGGTTAGATAGTTAGATAGTTACTATATTATATTCACCTGTAGTCAGGTTAGATAGTTACTATATTATATTCACCTGTAGTCAGGTTAGATAGTTACTATATTATATTCACCTGTAGTCAGGTTAGATAGTTACTATATTATATTCACCTGTAGTCAGGTTAGATAGTTACTATATTATATTCACCTGTAGTCAGGTTAGATAGTTAGATAGTTACTATATTATATTCACCTGTAGTCAGGTTAGATAGTTACTATATTATATTCACCTGTAGTCAGGTTAGATAGTTACTATATTATATTCACCTGTAGTCAGGTTAGATAGTTAGATAGTTACTATATTATATTCACCTGTAGTCAGGTTAGATAGTTACTATATTATATTCACCTGTAGTCAGGTTAGATAGTTACTATATTATATTCACCTGTAGTCAGGTTAGATAGTTACTATATTATATTCACCTGTGGTCAGGTTAGATAGTTAATATATTATATTCACCTGTAGTCAGGTTAGATAGTTACTATATTATATTCACCTGTAGTCAGGTTAGATAGTTACTATATTATATTCACCTGTGGTCAGGTTAGATAGTTACTATATTATATTCACCTGTAGTCAGGTTAGATAGTTACAATATTATATTCACCTGTAGTCAGGTTAGATAGTTAGATAGTTACTATATTATATTCACCTGTAGTCAGGTTAGATAGTTACTATATTATATTCACCTGTAGTCAGGTTAGATAGTTAGATAGTTACTATATTATATTCACCTGTAGTCAGGTTAGATAGTTACTATATTATATTCACCTGTAGTCAGGTTAGATAGTTACTATATTATATTCACCTGTAGTCAGGTTAGATAGTTACTATATTATATTCACCTGTAGTCAGGTTAGATAGTTACTATATTATATTCACCTGTGGTCAGGTTAGATAGTTACTATATTATATTCACCTGTAGTCAGGTTAGATAGTTACTATATTATATTCACCTGTAGTCAGGTTAGATAGTTACTATATTATATTCACCTGTAGTCAGGTTAGATAGTTACTATATTATATTCACCTGTAGTCAGGTTAGATAGTTACTATATTATATTCACCTGTAGTCAGGTTAGATAGTTACTATATTATATTCACCTGTGGTCAGGTTAGATAGTTACTATATTATATTCACCTGTAGTCAGGTTAGATAGTTACTATATTATATTCACCTGTAGTCAGGTTAGATAGTTACTATATTATATTCACCTGTAGTCAGGTTAGATAGTTACTATATTATATTCACCTGTAGTCAGGTTAGATAGTTACTATATTATATTCACCTGTAGTCAGGTTAGATAGTTAGATAGTTACTATATTATATTCACCTGTAGTCAGGTTAGATAGTTAGATAGTTACTATATTATATTCACCTGTAGTCAGGTTAGATAGTTACTATATTATATTCACCTGTAGTCAGGTTAGATAGTTACTATATTATATTCACCTGTAGTCAGGTTAGATAGTTACTATATTATATTCACCTGTAGTCAGGTTAGATAGTTAGATAGTTACTATATTATATTCACCTGTAGTCAGGTTAGATAGTTACTATATTATATTCACCTGTAGTCAGGTTAGATAGTTACTATATTATATTCACCTGTAGTCAGGTTAGATAGTTACTATATTATATTCACCTGTAGTCAGGTTAGATAGTTAATATATTATATTCACCTGTAGTCAGGTTAGGTAGTTACTATATTATATTCACCTGTAATCAGGTTAGATAGTTACTATATTATATTCACCTGTAGTCAGGTTAGATAGTTACTATATTATATTCACCTGTAGTCAGGTTAGATAGTTACTATATTATATTCACCTGTAGTCAGGTTAGATAGTTACTATATTATATTCACCTGTAGTCAGGTTAGATAGTTACTATATTATATTCACCTGTAGTCAGGTTAGATAGTTACTATATTATATTCACCTGTGGTCAGGTTAGATAGTTAGATAGTTACTATATTATATTCACCTGTAGTCAGGTTAGATAGTTAGATAGTTACTATATTATATTCACCTGTAGTCAGGTTAGATAGTTACTATATTATATTCACCTGTGGTCAGGTTAGATAGGTACTATATTATATTCACCTGTAGTCAGGTTAGATAGTTACTATATTATATTCACCTGTGGTCAGGTTAGATAGTTAGATAGTTACTATATTATATTCACCTGTAGTCAGGTTAGATAGTTACTATATTATATTCACCTGTGGTCAGGTTAGATAGTTACTATATTATATTCACCTGTGGTCAGGTTAGATAGTTACTATATTATATTCACCTGTAGTCAGGTTAGATAGTTACTATATTATATTCACCTGTCGTCAGGTTAGATAGTTACTATATTATATTCACCTGTAGTCAGGTTAGATAGTTACTATATTATATTCACCTGTAGTCAGGTTAGATAGTTACTATATTATATTCACCTTTAGTCAGGTTAGATAGTTACTATATTATATTCACCTGTAGTCAAGTTAGATAGTTACTATATTATATTCACCTGTAGTCAGGTTAGATAGTTACTATATTATATTTACTTCAGGTTAGATAGTTACTATATTATATTCACCTGTAGTCAGGTTAGATAGTTACTATATTATATTCACCTGTAGTCAAGTTAGATAGTTACTATATTATATTCACCTGTAGTCAGGTTAGATAGTTACTATATTCACCTGTAGTCAGGTTAGATAGTTACTATATTATATTCACCTGTAGTCAGGTTAGATAGTTACTATATTATATTCACCTGTAGTCAGGTTAGATAGTTACTATATTATATTCACCTGTAGTCAGGTTAGATAGTTAGATAGTTACTATATTATATTCACCTGTAGTCAGGTTAGATAGTTACTATATTATATTCACCTGTAGTCAGGTTAGATAGTTACTATATTATATTCACCTGTAGTCAGGTTAGATAGTTAGATAGTTACTATATTATATTCACCTGTAGTCAGGTTAGATAGTTACTATATTATATTCACCTGTAGTCAGGTTAGATAGTTACTATATTATATTCACCTGTAGTCAGGTTAGATAGTTACTATATTATATTCACCTGTGGTCAGGTAAGATAGCTAATATGTTATATTCACCTGTAGTCAGGTTAGATAGTTACTATATTATATTCACCTGTAGTCAGGTTAGATAGTTACTATATTATATTCACCTGTGGTCAGGTAAGATAGCTAATATGTTATATTCACCTGTAGTCAGGTTAGATAGTTACTATATTATATTCACCTGTAGTCAGGTTAGATAGTTACTATATTATATTCACCTGTAGTCAGGTTAGATAGTTACTATATTATATTCACCTGTAGTCAGGTTAGATAGTTACTATATTATATTCACCTGTAGTCAGGTTAGATAGTTAGATAGTTACTATATTATATTCACCTGTAGTCAGGTTAGCTAGTTAGATAGTTACTATATTATATTCACCTGTAGTCAGGTTAGATAGTTACTATATTATATTCACCTGTGGTCAGGTTAGATAGTTACTATATTATATTCACCTGTAGTCAGGTTAGATTGTTACTATATTATATTCACCTGTGGTCAGGTTAGATAGTTAGATAGTTACTATATTATATTCACCTGTAGTCAGGTTAGATAGTTACTATATTATATTCACCTGTGGTCAGGTTAGATAGTTACTATATTATATTCACCTGTGGTCAGGTTAGATAGTTACTATATTATATTCACCTGTAGTCAGGTTAGATAGTTACTATATTATATTCACCTGTAGTCAGGTTAGATATTTACTATATTATATTCACCTGTAGTCAGGTTAGATAGTTAATATATTATATTCACCTGTAGTCAGGTTAGATAGTTAGATAGTTACTATATTATATTCACCTGTAGTCAGGTTAGATAGTTAGATAGTTACTATATTATATTCACCTGTAGTCAGGTTAGATAGTTACTATATTATATTCACCTGTGGTCAGGTTAGATAGTTACTATATTATATTCACCTGTAGTCAGGTTAGATAGTTACTATATTATATTCACCTGTAGTCAGGTTAGATAGTTACTATATTATATTCACCTGTGGTCAGGTTAGATAGTTAGATAGTTACTATATTATATTCACCTGTAGTCAGGTTAGATAGTTACTATATTATATTCACCTGTAGTCAGGTTAGATAGTTACTATATTATATTCACCTGTAGTCAGGTTAGATAGTTACTATATTATATTCACCTGTAGTCAGGTTAGATAGTTACTATATTATATTCACCTGTGGTCAGGTTAGATAGTTACTATATTATATTCACCTGTGGTCAGGTTAGATAGTTACTATATTATATTCACCTGTAGTCAGGTTAGATAGTTACTATATTATATTCACCTGTAGTCAGGTTAGATAGTTACTATATTAAATTCACCTATAGTCAGGTTAGATAGTTACTATATTATATTCACCTGTAGTCATGTTAGATAGTTACTATATTATATTCACCTGTAGTCAGGTTAGATAGTTACTATATTATATTCACCTGTGGTCAGGTTAGATAGTTACTATATTATATTCACCTGTAGTCAGGTTAGATAGTTACTATATTATATTCACCTGTAGTCAGGTTAGATAGTTACTATATTATATTCACCTGTGGTCAGGTTAGATAGTTACTATATTGTATTCACCTGTAGTCAGGTTAGATAGTTACTATATTATATTCACCTGTAGTCAGGTTAGATAGTTACTATATTATATTCACCTGTGGTCAGGTTAGATAGTTACTATATTATATTCACCTGTAGTCAGGTTAGATAGTTACTATATTATATTCACCTGTGGTCAGGTTAGATAGTTACTATATTATATTCACCTGTGGTCAGGTTAGATAGTTACTATATTATATTCACCTGTAGTCAGGTTAGATAGTTACTATATTATATTCACCTGTAGTCAGGTTAGATAGTTACTATATTAAATTCACCTATAGTCAGGTTAGATAGTTACTATATTATATTCACCTGTAGTCAGGTTAGATAGTTACTATATTATATTCACCTGTAGTCAGGTTAGATAGTTACTATATTATATTCACTTGTGGTCAGGTTAGATAGTTACTATATTATATTCACCTGTGGTCAGGTTAGATAGTTACTATATTATATTCACCTGTGGTCAGGTTAGATAGTTACTATATTATATTCACCTGTAGTCAGGTTAGATAGTTACTATATTATATTCACCTGTGGTCAGGTTAGATAGTTACTATATTATATTCACCTGTAGTCAGGTTAGATAGTTTCTATATTATATTCACCTGTAGTCAGGTTAGATAGTTACTATATTATATTCACCTGTAGTCAGGTTAGATAGTTACTATATTATATTCACCTGTAGTCAGGTTAGATAGTTAGATAGTTACTATATTATATTCACCTGTAGTCAGGTTAGATAGTTACTATATTATATTCACCTGTGGTCAGGTTAGATAGTTACTATATTATATTCACCTGTAGTCAGGTTAGATAGTTACTATATTATATTCACCTGTGGTCAGGTTAGATAGTTAGATAGTTACTATATTATATTCACCTGTAGTCAGGTTAGATAGTTACTATATTATATTCACCTGTGGTCAGGTTAGATAGTTACTATATTATATTCACCTGTAGTCAGGTTAGATAGTTACTATATTATATTCACCTGTGGTCAGGTTAGATAGTTACTATATTATATTCACCTGTAGTCAGGTTAGATATTTACTATATTATATTCACCTGTAGTCAGGTTAGATAGTTACTATATTATATTCACCTGTAGTCAGGTTAGATAGTTAGATAGTTACTATATTATATTCACCTGTAGTCAGGTTAGATAGTTAGATAGTTACTATATTATATTCACCTGTAGTCAGGTTAGATAGTTACTATATTATATTCACCTGTGGTCAGGTTAGATAGTTACTATATTATATTCACCTGTAGTCAGGTTAGATAGTTACTATATTATATTCACCTGTAGTCAGGTTAGATAGTTACTATATTATATTCACCTGTGGTCAGGTTAGATAGTTAGATAGTTACTATATTATATTCACCTGTAGTCAGGTTAGATAGTTACTATATTATATTCACCTGTAGTCAGGTTAGATAGTTACTATATTATATTCACCTGTAGTCAGGTTAGATAGTTACTATATTATATTCACCTGTAGTCAGGTTAGATAGTTACTATATTATATTCACCTGTGGTCAGGTTAGATAGTTACTATATTATATTCACCTGTGGTCAGGTTAGATAGTTACTATATTATATTCACCTGTAGTCAGGTTAGATAGTTACTATATTATATTCACCTGTAGTCAGGTTAGATAGTTACTATATTAAATTCACCTATAGTCAGGTTAGATAGTTACTATATTATATTCACCTGTAGTCATGTTAGATAGTTACTATATTATATTCACCTGTAGTCAGGTTAGATAGTTACTATATTATATTCACCTGTGGTCAGGTTAGATAGTTACTATATTATATTCACCTGTAGTCAGGTTAGATAGTTACTATATTATATTCACCTGTAGTCAGGTTAGATAGTTACTATATTATATTCACCTGTGGTCAGGTTAGATAGTTACTATATTGTATTCACCTGTAGTCAGGTTAGATAGTTACTATATTATATTCACCTGTAGTCAGGTTAGATAGTTACTATATTATATTCACCTGTGGTCAGGTTAGATAGTTACTATATTATATTCACCTGTAGTCAGGTTAGATAGTTACTATATTATATTCACCTGTGGTCAGGTTAGATAGTTACTATATTATATTCACCTGTGGTCAGGTTAGATAGTTACTATATTATATTCACCTGTAGTCAGGTTAGATAGTTACTATATTATATTCACCTGTAGTCAGGTTAGATAGTTACTATATTAAATTCACCTATAGTCAGGTTAGATAGTTACTATATTATATTCACCTGTAGTCAGGTTAGATAGTTACTATATTATATTCACCTGTAGTCAGGTTAGATAGTTACTATATTATATTCACTTGTGGTCAGGTTAGATAGTTACTATATTATATTCACCTGTGGTCAGGTTAGATAGTTACTATATTATATTCACCTGTGGTCAGGTTAGATAGTTACTATATTATATTCACCTGTAGTCAGGTTAGATAGTTACTATATTATATTCACCTGTGGTCAGGTTAGATAGTTACTATATTATATTCACCTGTAGTCAGGTTAGATAGTTTCTATATTATATTCACCTGGAGTCAGGTTAGATAGTTACTATATTATATTCACCTGTAGTCAGGTTAGATAGTTACTATATTATATTCACCTGTAGTCAGGTTAGATAGTTACTATATTATATTCACCTGTAGTCAGGTTAGATAGTTACTATATTATATTCACCTGTGGTCAGGTTAGATAGTTACTATATTATATTCACCTGTAGTCAGGTTAGATAGTTACTATATTATATTCACCTGTAGTCAGGTTAGATAGTTACTATATTATATTCACCTGTAGTCAGGTTAGATAGTTACTATATTATATTCACCTGTAGTCAGGTTAGATAGTTACTATATTATATTCACCTGTAGTCAGGTTAGATAGTTACTATATTATATTCACCTGTAGTCAGGTTAGATAGTTACTATATTATATTCACCTGTGGTCAGGTTAGATAGTTACTATATTATATTCACCTGTAGTCAGGTTAGATAGTTACTATATTATATTCACCTGTAGTCAGGTTAGATAGTTACTATATTATATTCACCTGTAGTCAGGTTAGATAGTTACTATATTATATTCACCTGTGGTCAGGTTAGATAGTTAATATATTATATTCACCTGTAGTCAGGTTAGATAGTTAGACAGTTACTATATTATATTCACCTGTAGTCAGGTTAGATAGTTAGATAGTTACTATATTATATTCACCTGTAGTCAGGTTAGATAGTTACTATATTATATTCACCTGTAGTCAGGTTAGATAGTTACTATATTATATTCACCTGTGGTCAGGTTAGATAGTTAGATAGTTACTATATTATATTCACCTGTAGTCAGGTTAGATAGTTACTATATTATATTCACCTGTGGTCAGGTTAGATAGTTACTATATTATATTCACCTGTAGTCAGGTTAGATAGTTACTATATTATATTCACCTGTAGTCAGGTTAGATAGTTACTATATTATATTCACCTGTAGTCAGGTTAGATAGTTACTATATTATATTCACCTGTAGTCAGGTTAGATAGTTACTATATTATATTCACCTGTAGTCAGGTTAGATAGTTAGATAGTTACTATATTATATTCACCTGTAGTCAGGTTAGATAGTTAGATAGTTACTATATTATATTCACCTGTAGTCAGGTTAGATAGTTACTATATTATATTCACCTGTGGTCAGGTTAGATAGTTACTATATTATATTCACCTGTAGTCAGGTTAGATAGTTACTATATTATATTCACCTGTAGTCAGGTTAGATAGTTACTATATTATATTCACCTGTGGTCAGGTTAGATAGTTAGATAGTTACTATATTATATTCACCTGTAGTCAGGTTAGATAGTTACTATATTATATTCACCTGTGGTCAGGTTAGATAGTTACTATATTATATTCACCTGTGGTCAGGTTAGATAGTTACTATATTATATTCACCTGTAGTCAGGTTAGATAGTTACTATATTATATTCACCTGTAGTCAGGTTAGATAGTTACTATATTATATTCACCTGTAGTCAGGTTATATAGTTAATATATTATATTCACCTGTAGTCAGGTTAGATAGTTAGATAGTTACTATATTATATTCACCTGTGGTCAGGTTAGATAGTTAGATAGTTACTATATTATATTCACCTGTAGTCAGGTTAGATAGTTACTATATTATATTCACCTGTAGTCAGGTTAGATAGTTACTATATTATATTCACCTGTAGTCAGGTTAGATAGTTACTATATTATATTCACCTGTAGTCAGGTTAGATAGTTACTATATTATATTCACCTGTAGTCAGGTTAGATAGTTAGATAGTTACTATATTATATTCACCTGTAGTCAGGTTAGATAGTTACTATATTATATTCACCTGTAGTCAGGTTAGATAGTTACTATATTATATTCACCTGTGGTCAGGTTAGATAGTTAGATAGTTAATATATTATAGTCACCTGTAGTCAGGTTAGATAGTTAGATAGTTACTATATTATATTCACCTGTAGTCAGGTTAGATAGTTACTATATTATATTCACCTGTAGTCAGGTTAGATAGTTACTATATTATATTCACCTGTGGTCAGGTTAGATAGTTAGATAGTTACTATATTATATTCACCTGTAGTCAGGTTAGATAGTTACTATATTATATTCACCTGTGGGTCAGGTTAGATAGTTACTATATTATATTAACCTGTAGTCAGTTTAGATAGTTACTATATTATATTCACCTGTAGTCAGGTTAGATAGTTACTATATTATATTCACCTGTAGTCAGGTTAGATAGTTAGATAGTTACTATATTATATTCACCTGTAGTCAGGTTAGATAGTTACTATATTATATTCACCTGTAGTCAGGTTAGATAGTTACTATATTATATTCACCTGTAGTCAGGTTAGATAGTTACTATATTATATTCACCTGTAGTCAGGTTAGATAGTTACTATATTATATTCACCTTTAGTCAGGTTAGATAGTTACTATATTATATTCACCTGTAGTCAGGTTAGATAGTTACTATATTATATTCACCTGTAGTCAGGTTAGATAGTTACTATATTATATTCACCTGTAGTCAGGTTAGATAGTTACTATATTATATTCACCTGTAGTCAGGTTAGATAGTTACTATATTATATTCACCTGTAGTCAGGTTAGATAGTTACTATATTATATTCACCTGTAGTCAGGTTAGATAGTTACTATATTATATTCACCTGTGGTCAGGTTAGATAGTTACTATATTATATTCACCTGTAGTCAGGTTAGATAGTTACTATATTATATTCACCTGTAGTCAGGTTAGATAGTTACTATATTATATTCACCTGTAGTCAGGTTAGATAGTTACTATATTATATTCACCTGTAGTCAGGTTAGATAGTTACTATATTATATTCACCTGTAGTCAGGTTAGATAGTTACTATATTATATTCACCTGTAGTCAGGTTAGATAGTTACTATATTATATTCACCTGTAGTCAGGTTAGATAGTTACTATATTATATTCACCTGTGGTCAGGTTAGATAGTTACTATATTATATTCACCTGTAATCAGGTTAGATAGTTACTATATTATATTCACCTGTAGTCAGGTTAGATAGTTACTATATTATATTCACCTGTAGTCAGGTTAGACAGTTACTATATTATATTCACCTGTGGTCAGGTTAGATAGTTACTATATTATATTCACCTGTAATCAGGTTAGATAGTTACTATATTATATTCACCTGTAGTAGTCAGGTTAGATAGTTAATATATTATATTCACCTGTAGTCGGGTTAGATAGTTACTATATTATATTCACCTGTAGTCAGGTTAGATAGTTAGATAGTTACTATATTATATTCACCTGTAGTCAGGTTAGATAGTTACTATATTATATTCACCTGTAGTCAGGTTAGATAGTTACTATATTATATTCACCTGTAGTCAGGTTAGATAGTTACTATATTATATTCACCTGTAGTCAGGTTAGATAGTTACTATATTATATTCACCTGTAGTCAGGTTAGATAGTTAGATAGTTACTATATTATATTCACCTGTAGTCAGGTTAGATAGTTACTATATTATATTCACCTGTAGTCAGGTTAGATAGTTACTATATTATATTCACCTGTAGTCAGGTTAGATATTTACTATATTATATTCACCTGTAGTCAGGTTAGATAGTTACTATATTATATTCACCTGTAGTCAGGTTAGATAGTTAGATAGTTACTATATTATATTCACCTGTAGTCAGGTTAGATAGCTACTATATTATATTCACCTGTAGTCAGGTTAGATAGTTACTATATTATATTCACCTGTAGTCAGGTTAGATAGTTACTATATTATATTCACCTGTAGTCAGGTTAGATAGTTACTATATTATATTCACCTGTAGTCAGGTTAGATAGCTACTATATTATATTCACCTGTAGTCAGGTTAGATAGTTACTATATTATATTCACCTGTAGTCAGGTTAGATAGTTACTATATTATATTCACCTGTAGTCAGGTTAGATAGTTACTATATTATATTCACCTGTAGTCAGGTTAGATAGTTACTATATTATATTCACCTGTAGTCAGGTTAGATAGTTACTATATTATATTCACCTGTAGTCATGTTAGATAGTTACTATATTATATTCACCTGTGGTCAGGTTAGATAGTTACTATATTATATTCACCTGTAGTCAGGTTAGATAGTTAGATAGTTACTATGTTATATTCACCTGTAGTCAGGTTAGATAGTTACTATATTATATTCACCTGTGGTCAGGTTAGATAGTTACTATATTATATTCACCTGTAGTCAGGTTAGATAGTTACTATATTATATTCACCTGTAGTCAGGTTAGATAGTTACTATATTATATTCACCTGTAGTCAGGTTAGATAGTTACTATATTATATTCACCTGTAGTCAGGTTAGATAGTTACTATATTATATTCACCTGTAGTCAGGTTAGATAGTTACTATATTATATTCACCTGTAGTCAGGTTAGATAGTTACTATATTATATTCACCTGTAGTCAGGTTAGATAGTTACTATATTATATTCACATGTAGTCAGGTTAGATAGTTACTATATTATATTCACCTGTAGTCAGGTTAGATAGTTACTATATTATATTCACCTGTAGTCAGGTTAGATAGTTACTATATTATATTCACCTGTAGTCAGGTTAGATAGTTACTATATTATATTCACCTGTAGTCAGGTTAGATAGTTACTATATTATATTCACCTGTAGTCAGGTTAGATAGTTAGATAGTTACTATATTATATTCACCTGTAGTCAGGTTAGATAGCTACTATATTATATTCACCTGTAGTCAGGTTAGATAGTTACTATATTATATTCACCTGTAGTCAGGTTAGATAGTTACTATATTATATTCACCTGTAGTCAGGTTAGATAGTTACTATATTATATTCACCTGTAGTCAGGTTAGATAGTTACTATATTATATTCACCTGTAGTCATGTTAGATAGTTACTATATTATATTCACCTGTGGTCAGGTTAGATAGTTACTATATTATATTCACCTGTAGTCAGGTTAGATAGTTAGATAGTTACTATGTTATATTCACCTGTAGTCAGGTTAGATAGTTACTATATTATATTCACCTGTGGTCAGGTTAGATAGTTACTATATTATATTCACCTGTAGTCAGGTTAGATAGTTACTATATTATATTCACCTGTAGTCAGGTTAGATAGTTACTATATTATATTCACCTGTAGTCAGGTTAGATAGTTACTATATTATATTCACCTGTAGTCAGGTTAGATAGTTACTATATTATATTCACCTGTAGTCAGGTTAGATAGTTACTATATTA
>NW_026287543.1:0-17500 GCF_023373465.1 Oncorhynchus keta | reverse complement strand
TCTGTAAGGGTTCTGTATGGAGGTCTAAGATATGTAAGGGTTCTGTATGGAGGTCTAAGATCCCTCCTAATGTTTCTCCAACTCATGAAACGTGATGAAAAGGCTCAGTGCTGTTTTCCTCACAAGGTCAGGTACTGAAAGGTATTAATAACAGGGGAGTCAATAACTTTGACCCTGACCATTTTGAGATGTGTTTTGTATTACATATTAAACAGAACATCTTCCTATTACCAATTGTATTATTATAAAATAATATAATGTCCCTGTTTTTTGTGTGCATACAATACAGCTCAGTATTATACAGTCATTTCTGCTCGTCTTTATCGAGGGTGTCAGTAATTTCTGCTCATCTTTATCGAGGGTGTCAGTCATTTCTGCTCGTCTTTATTGAGGGTGTCAGTAGTTTCTGCTCGTCTTTATCGGGGGTGTCAGTAATTTCTGCTCATCTTTATCGAGGGTGTCAGTCATTTCTGCTCGTCTTTATCGGGGGTGTCAGTAATTTCTGCTCGTCTTTATCGGGGTGTCAGTCGTTTCTGCTCGTCTTTATCGAGGGTGTCAGTCATTTCTGCTCGTCTTTATCGAGGGTGTCAGTAATTTCTGCTCGTCTTTATCGGGGTGTCAGTCGTTTCTGCTCGTCTTTATCGGGGGTGTCAGTAATTTCTGCTCGTCTTTATCGAGGGTGTCAGTCATTTCTGCTCGTCTTTATCAGGGGTGTCAGTAATTTCTGCTCGTCTTTATCGAGGGTGTCAGTAGTTTCTGCTCATCTTTATCGAGGGTGTCAGTAGTTTCTGCTCATCTTTATCGAGGGTGTCAGTAGTTTCTGATCATCTTTATCGAGGGTGTCAGTAGTTTCTGCTCGTCTTTATCGAGGGTGTCAGTAGTTTCTGATCATCTTTATCGAGGGTGTCAGTAGTTTCTGCTCGTCTTTATCGAGGGTGTCAGTCATTTCTGCTCATCTTTATCGAGGGTGTCAGTAGTTTCTGATCATCTTTATCAGGGTGTCAGTAGTTTCTGCTCATCTTTATCGAGGGTGTCAGTAGTTTCTGATCATCTTTATCGGGGGTGTCAGTAATTTCTGCTCGTCTTTATCGGGGGTGTCAGTAATTTCTGCTCGTCTTTATCGAGGGTGTCAGTCATTTCTGCTCGTCTTTATCAGGGGTGTCAGTAATTTCTGCTCATCTTTATCGAGGGTGTCAGTAGTTTCTGCTCATCTTTATCGAGGGTGTCAGTAGTTTCTGCTCATCTTTATCGAGGGTGTCAGTCATTTCTGCTCGTCTTTATCGAGGGTGTCAGTCATTTCTGCTCGTCTTTATCGAGGGTGTCAGTAGTTTCTGCTCATCTTTATCGAGGGTGTCAGTAGTTTCTGCTCGTCTTTATCGAGGGTGTCAGTAGTTTCTGCTCATCTTTATCGAGGGTGTCAGTAGTTTCTGCTCGTCTTTATCGAGGGTGTCAGTAGTTTCTGCTCATCTTTATCGAGGGTGTCAGTAGTTTCTGCTCATCTTTATCGAGGGTGTCAGTAGTTTCTGCTCGTCTTTATCGAGGGTGTCAGTAGTTTCTGCTCGTCTTTATCGAGGGTGTCAGTAATTTCTGCTCATCTTTATCGAGGGTGTCAGTAGTTTCTGCTCGTCTTTATCGAGGGTGTCAGTAGTTTCTGCTCGTCTTTATCGAGGGTGTCAGTAGTTTCTGCTCGTCTTTATCGAGGGTGTCAGTAGTTTCTGCTCGTCGTTATCGAGGGTGTCAGTAGTTTCTGCTCATCTTTATCGAGGTGTCAGTAGTTTCTGCTCTAATCCTTCTTCTTCTTCTTTCTTCTTCTAATTATTTTTCCTTCTTCTTCTCCTAACCCTTCTCCTCCTTCTTCTTCTTCTTCTTCTTCTTCTTCTTCTTCTTCTTCTTCTCCTTCTTCTTCTTCTTCTTCTTCTCCTAATCCGTCTTCTCCTTCTTCTTCTTCTTCTAATTATTTTGTTCCTTCTTCTTCTCTCCTAACCCTTCTCCTCCTTCTTCTTCTTCTTCTTCTTCTTCTTCTTCTTCTTCTTCTCTCTTTTTCCTCCTCTTCTTCCCTCCAGAGTGCGTTTCCTGCTGGGTGGTCGCCAGGAGAGTTTAAGTTCCTGCCCCGCCGGGCTACGCTCCGTGTTTCGAGGCTGTGCTACCCAGGGAGAAGCTGAGAGTGGAACACAGCCAGGAGTACAAGGAGGACCACAGTGAGACCAGGGATCTACTGGGTCCCACCATCACCCTGTCCCAGGCTGCCTTCACCCCTACACCTGTTGACACCAGCCAGGTGGGTAAAGAATACCCTTTACTATAATGTGTCATGATGGGTGTCAACTCTACTTTAACTAGTCAACAACTGACAGGAGTTAAGGTCAATTGACTAGCCTCCCTTGCCTCAGTAGTTAGCCCAGATCTACTTTAACTAGTCAACAACTGACAGGGGTTAAGGTCAATTGACTAGCCTCCCTTGCCTCAGTAGTTAGCCCAGATCTACTTTAACTAGTCAACAACTGACAGGAGTTAAGGTCAATTGACTAGCCTCCCTTGCCTCAGTAGTTAGCCCAGATCTACTTTAACTAGTCAACAACTGACAGGAGTTAAGGTCAATTGACTAGCCTCCCTTGCCTCAGTAGTTAGCCCAGATCTACTTTAACTAGTCAACAACTGACATGAGTTAAGGTCAATTGACTAGCCTCCTTGCCTCAGTAGTTAGCCCAGATCTACTTTAACTAGTCAACAACTGACAGGGGTTAAGGTCAATTGACTAGCCTCCCTTGCCTCAGTAGTTAGCCCAGATCTACTTTAACTAGTCAACAACTGACAGGGGTTAAGGTCAATTGACTAGCCTCCCTTGCCTCAGTAGTTAGCCCAGATCTACTTTAACTAGTCAACAACTGACAGGAGTTAAGGTCAATTGACTAGCCTCCCTTGCCTCAGTAGTTAGCCCAGATCTACTTTAACTAGTCAACAACTGACAGGGGTTAAGGTCAATTGACTAGCCTCCCTTGCCTCAGTAGTTAGCCCAGATCTACTTTAACTAGTCAACAACTGACAGGGGTTAAGGTCAATTGACTAGCCTCCCTTGCCTCAGTAGTTAGCCCAGATCTACTTTAACTAGTCAACAACTGACAGGGGTTAAGGTCAATTGACTAGCCTCCCTTGCCTCAGTAGTTAGCCAAGATCTACTTTAACTAGTCAACAACTGACAGGGGTTAGATCTACTTTTAAAGATCTACTTTAACTAGTCAACAACTGACAGGGGTTAAGGTCAATTGACTAGCCTCCCTTGCCTCAGTAGTTAGCCAAGATCTACTTTAACTAGTCAACAACTGACAGGGGTTAAGGTCAATTGACTAGCCTCCCTTGCCTCAGTAGTTAGCCCAGATCTACTTTAACTAGTCAACAACTGACAGGGGTTAAGGTCAATTGACTAGCCTCCCTTGCCTCAGTAGTTAGCCCAGATCTACTTTAACTAGTCAACAACTGACAGGGGTTAAGGTCAATTGACTAGCCTCCTTGCCTCAGTAGTTAGCCAAGATCTACTTTAACTAGTCAACAACTGACAGGGGTTAAGGTCAATTGACTAGCCTCCCTTGCCTCAGTACAGGGGAAGTTAGCCCAGATCAACACTAGTTATAACTAAGTGAGGTCCCAGAACAACAACCTCTGTCCCCATGCACTGTGTGGGTAATGCTTGTGGCCAATGGCATGGACTTCCTGTGTATCATGTGTTGTGGTTTCAGGTTGTTCTGCCTCCTCACCTGGAGAGGATCAGGGAGAAGTTGGCCGAGAACATCCATGAGCTGTGGGTGATGAACAAGATTGACCTGGGCTGGACCTACGGGCTGTGAGTACACACGTGCGCCCTGCTCACTGTACAAGCCCTGTACGCACGGTCACACGTGCACGCTAATGATGCGCGGGTCAGCTGTTTGTTCACTGCCGCACCTCCTGAAATGGCTAATAACCCATCCCAACGGTTTAGAACTGCGTAAAACTTGCTCTAAAACTGAACATTTTGTTGAGGGGTTAATTGCAGGAAATAAACTTTAAAATGTTCAATTTTCTCTCCGCCATCAAGACGGGTAGGGTCATTACATTTTCTTTCCCACTTGTTGAGGGGGGGGGCAAATCTCGCATAGGGCCCCCAAAAGATTAGAGCCGGCCCTGGTCATTACTTGTTGCCCTAGAAGACTAAATAAACCCTTACTCACCAGAATATAATACATCAGTTGGTTTCCTCTTTCATCTTTCATCTCTGCTGTTCTAGAGCAGCAAGGAGTTAGACTGCCCTGTAGGGGGTTAGACTGCCCTGTAGGGGTTAGACTGCCCTGTAGGGGGTTAGACTGCCCTGTAGGGGTTTAGACTGCCCTGTAGGGGTTTAGACTGCCCTGTAGGGGTTTAGACTGCCCTGTAGGGGGTTAGACTGCCCTGTAGGGGGTTAGACTGCCCTGTAGGGGTTAGACTGCCCTGTAGGGGCCCTGTAGTTAGACTGCCCTGTAGGGGTTAGACTGCCCTGTAGGGGGTTAGACTGCCCTGTAGGGGTTAGACTGCCCTGTAGGGGGTTAGAGACTGCCCTGTAGGGGTTAGACTGCCCTGTAGGGGGTTAGACTGCCCTGTAGGGGTTAGACTGCCCTGTAGGGGGTTAGACTGCCCTGTAGGGGGTTAGACTGCCCTGTAGGGGTTAGACTGCCCGTAGGGGGCCCCTGTAGGGGTTAGACTGCCCTGTAGGGGTTAGACTGCCCTGTGGGGTTAGACTGCCCTGTAGGGGGTAGACTGCCCTGTAGGGGTTAGACTGCCCTGTAGGGGTTAGACTGCCCTGTAGGGGGTTAGACTGCCCTGTAGGGGTTAGACTGCCCTGTAGGGGTTAGACTGCCCTGTAGGGGTTAGACTGCCCTGTAGGGGTTAGACTGCCCTGTGCCCTGTAGGGGGTTGTAGGGGTTAGACTGCCCTGTAGGGGTTAGACTGCCCTGTAGGGGGTTAGACTGCCCTGTAGGGGGGTTAGACTGCCCTGTAGGGGTTAGACTGCCCTGTAGGGGTTTAGACTGCCCTGTAGGGGTTAGACTGCCCTGTAGGGGTTAGACTGCCCTGTAGGGGTTAGACTGCCCTGTAGGGGGTTAGACTGCCCTGTAGGGGTTAGACTGCCCTGTAGGGGGTTAGACTGCCCTGTAGGGGGTTAGACTGCCCTGTAGGGGGTTTAGACTGCCCTGTAGGGGTTAGACTGCCCTGTAGGGGTTAGACTGCCCTGTAGGGGGTTAGACTGCCCTGTAGGGGGTTAGACTGCCCTGTAGGGGGTTAGACTGCCCTGTAGGGGTTAGACTGCCCTGTAGGGGGTTAGACTGCCCTGTAGGGGGTTAGACTGCCCTGTAGGGGGTTAGACTGCCCTGTAGGGGGTTAGACTGCCCTGTAGGGGGTTAGACTGCCCTGTAGGGGGTTAGAGGGTTAGACTGCCCTGTAGCCCTGTAGGGGTTAGACTGCCCTGTAGGGGTTAGACTGCCCTGTAGGGGTTAGACTGCCCTGTAGGGGTTAGGCCCTGTTAGACTGCCCTGTAGGGGTTAGACTGCCCTGTAGGGGTTAGACTGCCCTGTAGGGGTTAGACTGCCCTGTAGGGGTTTAGACTGCCCTGTAGGGGGTTAGACTGCCCTGTAGGGGTTAGACTGCCCTGTAGGGGGTTAGACTGCCCTGTAGGGGACTGCCCTGTTTAGACTGCCCTGTAGGGGGGTTAGACTGCCCTGTAGGGGTTAGACTGCCCTGCCCTGTAGGGGTTAGACTGCCCTGTAGGGGGTTAGACTGCCCTGTAGGGGTTAGACTGCCCTGTAGGGGTTAGACTGCCCTGTAGGGGTTAGACTGCCCTGTAGGGGGTTGTAGACTGCCCTGTAGGGGTTAGACTGCCCTGTAGGGGTTAGACTGCCCTGTAGGGGTTAGACTGCCCTGTAGGGGGGGGTTAGACTGCCCTGTAGGGGTTAGACTGCCCTGTAGGGGGTTAGACTGCCCTGTAGGGGTTAGACTGCCCTGTAGGGGGTTAGACTGCCCTGTAGGGGGTAGACTGCCCTGTAGGGGGTTAGACTGCCCTGTAGGGGTTAGACTGCCCTGTAGGGGTTAGACTGCCCTGTAGGGGGTTAGACTGCCCTGTAGGGGGTTAGACTGCCCTGTAGGGGGGTAGAGTGCCCTGTAGGGGTTAGACTGCCCTGTAGGGGTTAGACTGCCCTGTAGGGGTTAGACTGCCCTGTAGGGGTTAGACTGCCCTGTAGGGGTTAGACTGCCCTGTAGGGGGTAGACTGCCCTGTAGGGGTTAGACTGCCCTGTAGGGTCAGACTGCCCTGTAGGGGTTAGACTGCCCTGTAGGGGGTAGACTGCCCTGTAGGGGGTTAGACTGCCCTGTAGGGGTTAGACTGCCCTGTAGGGGTTAGACTGCCCTGTAGGGGGTTAGACTGCCCTGTAGGGGTTAGACTGCCCTGTGGGAGTTTGAGACTGCCCTGTAGGGGTAGGGGTTAGACTGCCCTGTAGGGGGTTAGACTGCCCTGTAGGGGTAGAGTGCCCAGAGGTTAGACTGCCCTGTAGGGGGGTAGAGACTGCCCTGTAGGGGTTAGACTGCCCTGTAGGGGGGTAGACTGCCCTGTAGGGGTTAGACTGCCCTGTAGGGGTTAGAGTGCCCTGTAGGGGTTAGACTGCCCTGTAGGGGGTTAGACTGCCCTGTAGGGGTTAGACTGCCCTGTAGGGGGGTTAGACTGCCCTGTAGGGGGTTAGACTGCCCTGTAGGGGTTAGACTGCCCTGTAGGGGTTAGACTGCCCTGGGACTGCCCTGTAGGTTAGACTGCCCTGTAGAGTGCCCCCTGTAGGGGGTTAGACTGCCCTGTAGGGGTTAGACTGCCCTGTAGGGGGTTTAGACTGCCCTGTAGGGGTTAGACTGCCCTGTAGGGGGGGTTAGACTGCCCTGTAGGGGTTAGACTGCCCTGTAGGGGGTTAGACTGCCCTGTAGGGGCCCCTGTAGAGTGTTGGACTGCCCTGTAGGGGTTAGACTGCCCTGTAGGGGGTTAGACTGCCCTGTAGGGGGTTAGACTGCCCTGTAGGGGTTAGACTGCCCTGTAGGGGTTAGACTGCCCTGTAGGGGGTGCCCTGTAGGGGTTAGACTGCCCTGTAGGGGGTAGAGCCCGGTAGGGGTAGAGTGCCCTGTAGGGGTTAGACTGCCCTGTAGGGGGTAGACTGCCCTGTAGGGGTTTAGACTGCCCTGTAGGGGGTTAGACTGCCCTGTAGGGGGGTTAGACTGCCCTGTAGGGGGTAGACTGCCCTGTAGGGGTTGGAGTGCCCTGTAGGGGGGTAGACTGCCCTGTAGGGGTTAGACTGCCCTGTAGGGGGTTAGACTGCCCTGTAGGGGTTAGACTGCCCTGTAGGGGGTTAGACTGCCCTGTAGGGGTTAGACTGCCCTGTAGGGGTTAGACTGCCCTGTAGGGGTTAGACTGCCCTGTAGGGGGTTAGACTGCCCTGTGTTAGACTGCCCTGTAGGGGTTAGACTGCCCTGTAGGGGGTGGACTGCCCTGTAGGGGGTGCCCTGTAGGGTTAGACTGCCCTGTAGGGGGGTAGACTGCCCTGTAGGGTTAGACTGTGTAGGGGTTAGACTGCCCTGTAGGGGTTAGACTGCCCTGTAGGGGTTAGACTGCCCCGTGGGGTTCAGGTTAGACTGCCCTGTAGGGGTTAGACTGCCCTGTAGGGGTTAGACTGCCCTGTAGGGTTGTGGGGTTAGACTGCCCTGTAGGGGTTAGAGTGCCCTGTAGGGGGTTAGACAGACTGCCCTGTGGGGGTTAGACTGCCCTGGGGGTTAGACTGCCCTGTAGGGGGGTAGAGTGCCCTGTCAGGGGTAGACTGCCCTGTAGGGGGTGGAGTGCCCTGTAGGGGGGGGTTAGACTGCCCTGTAGGGGTTAGACTGTGGAGTTCCGGTATATTTAGAGTGCCCTGGGGGGAGTGCCCTGTAGGGGGGTGGTGCCCTGTAGGGGTTAGACTGCCCTGTAGGGGGTAGACTGCCCTGACATTAGTTGTAGACACCCCTGGGGTTAGTCCTGGTCAGCGTATGTTGAGCAAGGCACTTAACCTTCATTGGCTCCTGGGGTGCTGTGCCCTGTAGGGTGAAAATGACTGCCCATTGTATATGCTTTAACCCGGTCAGTGTCCAGGTTTGGCAACACCTACAGACAGGGGTGGGTGATGTGTTCCAGGGTTAGTGACAACGGGGAAAGTCCTGGAGGGGTTGGTTATGTCTACCTGACAGTCAACATGTAGGGACAACAACAGATAATGCTGTTGTGTTCCATACATTTAACTGCCCGCTGTTGTGTTCCAGGTTCGGGGTGTTGATGCACAGGGACGATAACAGATAATGCTGTTGTGTTCCAGGTTCCTGGGACATCAACAGATAATGCTGTTGTGTTCCAGGTTTGGACGACAACAGATAATGCTGTTGTGTTCCAGGTTCGGGCGACAACAGATAATGCTGTTGTGTTCCAGGTTCGGGTGCCCAACAGATAATGCTGTAGGGTTGTGTTCCAGGTTCGGGACATCAACAGATAATGCTGTTGTGTTCAGGTTGGGACAACAACAGATAATGCTGTTGTGTTCCAGGTTCGTGACAACAACAGATAATGCTGTTGTGTTGCAGGTTCGGGACGACAACAGATAATGATGTTGTGTTGCAGGTACGGGACGATAACAGATAATGCTGTTGTGTTCCAGGTTCGGGACATCAACAGATAATGCTGTTGTGTTGCAGGTTGGGACGACAACAGATAATGGTGTTGTGTTGCAGGTACGGGACAGATAATGCAAGGTTCGGCAACATCCTTGTCTGGTGGAGTTCTCCAAGCTGCCTGAGCAGGAGAGGAGCTACAACCTACAGATGTCTCTGGAGACTCTCAAGTAAGTTTCCACCCTGGATACTATTGCTGCTCGGTATAATCCCTAGTTACCACCCTGGATACTGTTGCTGTTGGGTACAATCCCTAGTTACCACCTGGATGCTGTTCCTGCTGGGTACAATCCCTAGTTACCACCTGGATGCTGTTCCTGCTGGGTACAATCCCTAGTGACCACCCTGAATACTGTTTCTGCTAGGTACTACCCCTAGTTACCACCCTGGATACTGTTGCTGTTGGGTACAATCCCTAGTTACCACCTGGATGCTGTTCCTGCTGGGTACAATCCCTAGTTACCACCTGGATGCTGTTCCTGCTGGGTACAATCCCTAGTGACCTGGATGCTGCTGGACCACCCTGTACAATCCCTAGTTACCACCCTGCATACTGTTCCTGCTGGGTACAATCCCTAGTTACCACCCTGCATACTGTTCCTGCTGGGTACAATCCCTAGTTACCACCCTGTTGTTCTGCTGGGTACAATCCCTAGTTACCACCCTGGATACTGTTCCTGCTGGGTACAATCCCTAGTTACCACCCTGGATACTGTTCCTGCTGGGTACAATCCCTAGTTACCACCCTGGATACTGTTGCTGCTGGGTACAATCCCTAGTTACCACCCTGGATACTGTTCCTGCTGGGTACAATCCCTAGTTACCACCCTGCATACTGTTCCTGCTGGGTACAATCCCTAGTTACCACCCTGGATACTGTTCCTGCTGGGTACAATCCCTAGTTACCACCCTGGATACTGTTCCTGCTGGGTACAATCCTAGTTACCACCCTGGATACTGTTCCTGCTGGGTACAATCCCTAGTTACCACCCTGGATACTGTTCCTGCTGGGTACAATACTGTTCCTAGTTACCACCCTGGATACTGTTTCTGCTGGGTACAATCCTAGTTACCACCCTGGATACTGTTCCTGCTGGGTACAATCCCTAGTTACCACCCTGGATACTGTTCCTGCTGGGTACAATCCCTAGTTACCAACTGGATGCACTGTTCCTGGATACAATCCTAGTTCACCACCCTGGATACTGTTCTGCTGGGTACAATCCCTAGTTACCACCCTGATACTGTTCCTGCTGGGTACAATCCCTAGTTACCACCCTGGATACTGTTCCTGCTGGGTACAATTACCACCCTAGTTCCTGCTGGGTACAACCCTAGTTACCACCCTGCATACTGTTCCTGTTACAATCCCTGTTACCACCCTGTTGCTGTACAATCCTAGTTACCACCCTGGATACTGTTCCTGCTGGGTACAATCCCACCCTATACTGTTACCACAATCCTGTTACCACCCTACTGTTCCTGCTGGGTACAATCCCTAGTTACCACCCTGGATACTGTTCCTGCTGGGTACAATCCCTAGTTACCACCCTGATACTGTTACTGCTGGGTACAATCCCTAGTTACCACCCTGGATACTGTTCCTGCTGGGTACAATCCCTAGTTACCACCCTGGATACTGTTCCCCAGTGACTGGGTTTCTGCTAGGTACAATCCCTAGTTGAAACCCTGCATACTGTTCCTGCTGGGTTACAATACTGTTCCTAGTTACCACCCTGGATACTGTTCCTGCTCGGTACAATCCCTAGTTACCACCCTGGATACTGTTCCTGCTGGTACAATCCCTAGTTACCACCCTGGATACTGTTCCTGCTGGGTACAATCCCTAGTTACCACCCTGGATACTGTTCCTGCTGGGTACAATCCTAGTTACCACCCTGGATACTGTTCCTGCTGGGTACAATCCCTAGTTACCACCCTGGATACTGTTCCTGCTGGGTACAATCCCTAGTTACCACCCTGGATACTGTTCCTGCTGGGTACAATCCCTAGTTACCACCCTGGATACTGTTCCTGCTGGGTACAATCCCTAGTTACCACCCTGGATACTGTTCCTGCTGGGTACAATCCTAGTTACCACCCTGGATACTGTTCCTGCTGGTACAATCCTAGTTACCACCCTGGATACTGTTCCTGCTGGGTACAATCCCTAGTTACCACCCTGGATACTGTTCCTGCTGGGTACAATCCTAGTTACCACCCTGGATACTGTTCCTGCTGGGTACAATCCCTAGTTACCACCCTGGATACTGTTCCTCTGCTGGGTACAATCCCCACCCTAGTTACCACCTGCTGGTTCAATCCTACATACTGTTCCTGCTGGGTACAATCCTAGTTACCACCCTGTTGGTACTGTTCCTGCTGGGTACAATCCCTAGTTACCACCCTGCATACTGTTCCTGCTGGGTTACCACCTCTACATACTGTTCCTGCTGGGTAGTTACCACCCTGGATACTGTTCCTGCTGGGTACAATCCCTAGTTACCACCCTGCATACTGTTCCTGCTGGGTACAATCCTAGTTACCACCCTGGATACTGTTACTGCTGGGTACAATCCCTAGTTACCACCCAATCTAGTTACCACCCTAAATACTGTTCCTGCTGGGTACAATCCAATCTAGTTGAAACACCCTGCATACTGTTCCTGCTGGGTACAATCCCTAGTTACCACCCTGGATACTGTTCCTGCTGGGTACAATCCCTAGTTACCACCCTAAATACTGTTCCTGCTGGGTACAATCCCTAGTTACCACCCTGGATACTGTTACTGCTGGGTACAATCCCTAGTTACCACCCTACATACTGTTACTGTTGGGTACAATCCCTAGTTACCACCCTACATACTGTTCCTGCTGGGTACAATCCCTAGTTACCACTGTTCCTGGGTATACTGTTCCTGCTGGGTACAATCCCTAGTTACCACCCTGGATACTGTTCCTGCTGGGTACAATCCCTAGTTACCACCCTGGATACTGTTACTGCTGGGTACAATCCTAGTTACCACCTGGATACTGTTCCCGCATACTGTTACTGCTGGGTACAATCCTAGTTACCACCCTAAATACTGTTCCTGCTGGCTACAATCCCTAGTTGAAACTATGCAGACTGTTCCTGTTGGGTACTCCCTAGTTGAAACTATGCATACTGGGTACAATCCCTAGTTACCACCCTGCATACTGTTCCTGCTGGGTACAATCCCTAGTTACCACCCTGGATACTGTTCCTGCTGGTACAATCCCTAGTTACCACCCTGGATACTGTTACTGCTGGGTACAATCCCTAGAATGTATGCACACATGACTGTAAGTCGCTTTGGATAAAAGCGTCTGCTAAATGGCATATATTATTATTATTATTATTACAATCCCTAGTTACCACCCTACATACTGTAAGGGGAATACCCCCTGTATTGGACAAAAATGAATGGCATGTCATTGGCATCGGACAAACCATATACACATTGGCCAATACCACCCAATTCGGCGTTGATTCATCCAAAGTGTATTGCAAATGCCATATGGTAATTGCCAGTTGTAACACTTTAAAAATTCAACAGGGGGCAAATGCGCTCCACCGGGGTTTTTCATATTGGATATGTAACCCAAATCAATGTCCAAAAGTAAAATTTTGAAAAATGAACTTTTTTCAAAAACTTATCACCCCTTAAAAAAGTGCTTTCTGGACCGTTTTTCGAAATTCTTTCGATTTTTTTGTCAATTACACATGTGTAAGAACTGTATGAATATACTTTTGTCCAATTTTATTATCATAATTTTTTAATTTTTTTATATGCGCATAAGGAATATGTTTTGTCCAATTCCAATATGATTTCATAGGAAGTCAAAGTCAAAAGTCAAAAATGTCAAAATTTTGTAAAAACTTCACACACCCATAAAAAAGTGCTTTCTGACCGTTTTTCGAAATTCTTTCGATTTTTTGTCAATTACACATGTGTAAGAACTGTATGAATATACTTTTGTCCAATTTTATTATCATAATTTTTTTTTTTTTTTACATGCGCATAAGGAATATGTTTTGTCCAATTCCAATATGATTTCATAGGAAGTCAAAAGTCAAAAGTCAAAAATGTCAAAATTTTGTAAAAACTTCACACACCCTTAAAAAGTGCTTTCTGGACCGTTTTTTGAAATTCTTTCAATTTTTTGTCAATTACACATGTGTAAGAACTGTATGAATATACTTTTGTCCAATTTTATTATCATATTTTTTTATATATTTTTTTAATTGTGCATAAGGATTTTTTTGTGGGCCAAATGACGTAAGAAATTTGACATGCTCAAAAATCCTGCAGAAATGCAAAATTGACTGGCCTGATGAACTCGGGATGGCCGGGCAGTGATAGTTGTTCCTTTCCATCACTCGTTGTGTTGACTTCATCATGTCCATTTTGTGATGTTTTTTCACTATATAATCATATTGCAAGTGCACGTGCATTTGCAATATGTTTCAATGTGCATTTACCATATGAAATTTGACCTTGCTCAAAAATGCAAAATTGACTGGTCTGATGAACACAGGATGGCCGAGCAGTGATAGTTGTACATTTCCATCACTCGTTGTGTTGATTTCATCATCTCCGTTAGGTGATGTTTTTACACTATAGAATCATATTGCAAATGCACGTGCATTGTTGTGCAACTGGTAACCCAAAAATAAAAATATGGTTGTAAATGCATTTACCGGTCATTCTGATATTAATGCTCGCTATGGGAACACAGGATGGCCGGGCAGTGATAGTTGTACATTTCCATCACTCGTTGTGTTGATTTCATCATGTCCATTAGGTGATGTTTTTACACTATAGAATCATATTGCAAGTGCGCGCATTTGCAATATGTTTCAATGTGCATTTACCATATGAAATTTGAAATGCTCAAAAATGCAAAATTGACTGGTCTGATGGACACAGGATGGCCGAGCAGTGATAGTTGTACATTTCCATCACTCGTTGTGTTGATTTCATCATGTCCATTAGGTGATGTTTTTTCACTATAGAATCATATTGCAAGTGCGCGCGCATTTGCAATATGTTTCAATGTGCATTTACCATATGAAATTTGACATGCTCAAAAATGCAAAATTGACTGGTCTGATGAACACAGGATGGCTGAGCAGTGATAGTTGTACATTTCCATCACCTGTTGTGTTGATTTCATCATGTCCATTTGTTTATGTTTTCTCACTTTTGCAAAGTCACTGTGCATTTGCAATATGGTTCAATGGGCAGGTACCATCACGAATTTGTCATGCTATAAAATCCTGCAGGAATGTGAAATTGACTGGTCTGATGAACACAGGATGGCCGAGCAGTGATAGTTGTACATTTCCATCACTTGTTGTGTTGATTTCATCATGTCCATTAGGTGATGTTTTTTCACTATAGAATCATATTGCAAATGCACGTGCATTGTTGTGCAACTGGTAACCCAAAATTAAAATATGGTTGTAAATGCATTTACCGTCATTCTGATATTAATGCTCGCTATGGGAACACAGGATGGCCGGGCAGTGATAGTTGTACATTTCCATCACTCGTTGTGTTGATTTCATCATGTCCATTAGGTGATGTTTTTACACTATAGAATCATATTGCAAGTGCGCGCGCATTTGCAATATGTTTCAATGTGCATTTACCATATGAAATTTGACATGCTCAAAAATGCAAAATTGACTGGTCTGATGGACACAGGATGGCCGAGCAGTGATAGTTGTACATTTCCATCACTCGTTGTGTTGATTTCATCATGTCCATTAGGTGATGTTTTTTCACTATAGAATCATATTGCAAGTGCGCGCATTTGCAATATGTTTCAATGTGCATTTACCATATGAAATTTGACATGCTCAAAAATGCAAAATTGACTGGTCTGATGAACACAGGATGGCTGAGCAGTGATAGTTGTACATTTCCATCACTTGTTGTGTTGATTTCATCATGTCCATTTGTTTATGTTTTTTCACTTTTGCAAAGTCACGTGCATTTGCAATATGGTTCAACTGGGCAACCCAAAAATTTGTCATGCTCAAAAATGCAAAATTCTGATATTAATGCTCTGATGAACAGGATGGCCGAGCAGTGATAGTTGTACATTTCCATCACTGTTGTGTTGATTTCATCATGTCCATTAGGTGATGTTTTTACACTATAGAATCATATTGCAAGTGCGCGCGCATTTGCAATATGTTTCAATGTGCATTTACCATATGAAATTTGACATGCTCAAAATGCAAAATTGACTGGTCTGATGAACACAGGATGGCTGAGCAGTGATAGTTGTACATTTCCATCACCTGTTGTGTTGATTTCATCATGTCCATTTGTTGATGTTTTACACTATAGAATTTAAAGTCACTGCATTTGCAATATGGTTCAATGGGCAGGTACCATCACGAATTTGTCATGCTCAAAATCCTGCAGGAATGTGAAATTGACTGGTCTGATGAACACAGGATGGCCGAGCAGTGATAGTTGTACATTTCCATCACTTTGTTGTGTTGATTTCATCATGTCCATTAGGTGATGTTTTTCACTATAGAATCATATTGCAAATGCACGTGCATTGTTGTGCAACTGGTAACCCAAAATTAAAATATGGTTGTAAATGCATTTACCGGTCATTCTGATATTAATGCTCGCTTATGGGAACACAGGATGGCCGGGGCAGTGATAGTTGTACATTTCCATCACTCGTTGTGTTGATTTCATCATGTCCATTAGGTGATGTTTTTACACTATAGAATCATATTGCAAGTGCGCGCGCATTTGCAATATGTTTCAATGTGCATTTACCATATGAAATTTGACATGCTCAAAATGCAAAATTGACTGGTCTGATGGACACAGGATGGCCGAGCAGTGATAGTTGTACATTTCCATCACTCGTTGTGTTGATTTCATCATGTCCATTAGGTGATGTTTTTCACTATAGAATCATATTGCAAGTGCACGCGCATTCTGCAATATGTTTCAATGTGCATTTACCATATGAAATTTGACATGCTCAAAAATGCAAAATTGACTGGTCTGATGAACACAGGATGGCTGAGCAGTGATAGTTGTTCATTTCCATCACCTGTTGTGTTGATTTCATCATGTCCATTTGTTTATGTTTTCACTTTTGCAAAGTCACTGTGCATTTGCAATATGGTTCAATGGGCAGGTACCATCACGAATTTGTCATGCTATAAAAATCCTGCAGGAATGTGAAATTGACTGGTCTGATGAACACAGGGATGGCCGAAAGCAGTGATAGTTGTACATTTCCATCACTTGTTGTGTTGATTTCATCATGTCCATTAGGTGATGTTTTTTCACTATAGAATCATATTGCAAATGCACGCATTGTTGTGCAACTGGTAACCCAAAAATAAAAATATGGTTGTAAATGCATTTACCGTCATTCTGATATTAATGCTCGCTATGGGAACACAGGATGGCCGGGCAGTGATAGTTGTACATTTCCATCACTCTGCTTGTGTTGATTTCATCATGTCCATTAGGTGATGTTTTTACACTATAGAATCATATTGCAAGTGCGCGCGCATTTGCAATATGTTTCAATGTGCATTTACCATATGAAATTTGACATGCTCAAAAATGCAAAATTGACTGGTCTGATGGACACAGGATGGCCGAGCAGTGATAGTTGTACATTTCCATCACTCGTTGTGTTGATTTCATCATGTCCATTAGGTGATGTTTTTTTTTCACTATAGAATCATATTGCTATTTGCAATATATGTCGTGCCTAATGTGCATTTACCTATATGAAATTTGACATGCTCAAAATGCAAAAATTGACTGGTCTGATGAACACAGGATGGCTGCATTAGTGCATTTCCATCACCCAGCTGTGTTGATTTCAATGTCCATTTACCATATGAAATTTGGGCAGGTACATGAATTTGTCATGCTATAAAAATGCAAATGTGAAATTGACTGGTCTGATGAACACAGGATGGCCGGGAGCATGGGATAGTTGTACATTTCATCACTTGTTGTGTTGATTTCATCATGTCCATTAGGTGATGTTTTTCACTATAGAATCATATTGGTAAAATGCACGTGCATTGTTGTGCAACTGGTAACCCAAAAATTAAAATATGGTTGTAAATGCATTTACCGGTCATTCTGATATTAATGCTCGCTATGGGAACACAGGATGGCCGGGCAGTGATAGTTGTACATTTCCATCACTCGTTGTGTTGATTTCATCATGTCCATTAGGTGATGTTTTTACACTATAGAATCATATTGCAAGTGCGCGCGCATTTGCAATATGTTTCAATGTGCATTTACCATATGAAATTTGACATGCTCAAAAATGCAAAATTGACTGGTCTGATGGACACAGGATGGCCGAGCAGTGATAGTTGTACATTTCCATCACTCGTTGTGTTGATTTCATCATGTCCATTAGGTGATGTTTTTTCACTATAGAATCATATTGCAAGTGCGCGCGCATTTGCAATATGTTTCAATGTGCATTTACCATATGAAATTTGACATGCTCAAAAATGCAAAATTGACTGGTCTGATGGACACAGGATGGCCGAGCAGTGATAGTTGTACATTTCCATCACTCGTTGTGTTGATTTCATCATGTCCATTAGGTGATGTTTTTTCACTATAGAATCATATTGCAAGTGCGCGCGCATTTGCAATATGTTTCAATGTGCATTTACCATATGAAATTTGACATGCTCAAAAATGCAAAATTGACTGGTCT